>NW_026083042.1:0-114057 GCF_020184175.1 Aphis gossypii
TTCGTATTTTACTTGGGGGGTAAACCCCTACCACCCCCTCCGGACAACAACCGTCGATAAGCCACTGACTCAGGTGAATAGAACATAAATAATAATAAAATTAAAAACGATGTTAAAGAAACTATGAAAATAAACTTAGTAAAAATGTGCTCTTTAATCAAATACCGTACAAACTTGATATTTTCTCGGTCAAAGAAAACTAGGACATAGATAAATTCATAAAACAGTTTGAACTAATATCTGTCGTAAACGAGTAGGAAGATAAAGGCAAATTAATTATTTTATAATCATACTTTAAAGACTCAGCAGAAGATTGTTTAAACAATTAAAATTAAAAAACGAAAATATTACATGGAACAAAGTCAAAAATGAATTAATAACAGAGTTTACAATAGTAGGAAATAAACATTTATTTATAGCAAAATTACAACACCTTAAACTAATGAAAGGGGAAACATATAAAGAGTGTATAAAATATAACAGGAATATGTTATAAAATAAATAAAAATATGACGGAAGAGGAAAAATGTGAACATATATTAAAAGGATTAGCCGAATATGCATCAATTGCAAGCATTAAAAAAACTTTAGACAAACTTTAAGGGACAAATCTATAGAGATCGGAAGATAAGATAAATGGTGAAGTAGAGAAGTTAACAGGAGAAATGGTAGTTTTAAAAAATCATATAAGTCTAATAAAAATTGGACAAGCTCAAAGTAACATCTCATATAGAAACAATAATTAACAGAACATAGGGAGAGCTAACTTTAATAATGATGTCATGTTTTATAAAAGAAATCAACCCTGCCAACCACTTATGTTTAATAATCCAAATGAATATTATCAAAATTTTCCAAGATCAAACTTTTATCCAAATTACAATCATACCACAAACAATAATAACCAGATGACAAACGCCCAATTCCCTAGACTAACATTTATAAATTATCATTATAATACAAGTAATAACTAATTAGTCAACACTCAAGTCCCTACACACATTAACCAGGGAACAATGCCACCAACCAACTTTACTTATGGAAATTAAAATGTTCCACCAAAATGTTTTCAGTGTGGGATGCCAGGACACATAAAAAGAAATTGTAATACATTTGTACAAAAAAATGATAATTCCGTAGATATCTGGGTCTGCACCAAGAATAACCATACAATACTAGTAACATGTCATTAAATAACTTAAAAAATAAAAGCATAAACAACACCATTTATACTTAGTATGATAATTATACAGAAAAAATTAAAATAAAAAGAAATAATGGCAAAAATAAATGACCAAATAACTATATTGCTATTAGATACATGGGCGAGTGTAACAGTTAAGAGCAAAAATATTAGAAAATGTAATAAAATAACTTCCGAGGATGAACTCTACCTTAAAATTGCAAACAATAATAAAATAACTAAATTAAAAATGTTAGAAACAACTATGGCTCAGATAGAAACAGGAACGATAGTAATAAATCATAAGATCATTATATTAGAAGATCTATTCACATTGCACACCTGCAATAATAAAATTAGATATAACAAAAAAAATTAACACTATTCTAAATTTAAAAAATAATTTAATTACGTTTTATTATAAAGGAATCGAAGTAAAATAAAAAATGAAACAGGAAACAATATGCACAACCAACAAAATGAACACGTAATGTATTTGCATTAATTTCTATAAAAACTTCAGATAAAACATATAGATAATAGTATAGTAAAAAATGTAGATACCAGTAAATTATAGGTAAGTAATATACCTTGTAATATATATTTTTGAACAAACAAACTATGCCATTGCACACTGTGTTGGTAAAGACATCAAAATGAGTGCAGGGATTGCACAATAATTTAAAGAAAAATTAGAAAACGTAGACGTATCAAAATCACAGAATAAAAAACTTATAGAAATAATATTTTTAAAGAAAATTAAACAATGGATTTTATAATTGATAACAAAACATCTAACTATAATAACAAATCATATAGCGATAAACCCACCTACAAAGATATTTTAAACACACTAAAAAATTTAAAACATTTTTGCTTGAATCAGTCAATAAAGAATTTAAGACTACCTACCAAAAGCATAATAAGGGTTTGACACGGCCCCGTGTAACATCCGTTTGAATTCAAACGGCATTTACGCGGAAAACCGTTAATTACTTCTCTTATCAACCGCTAGTTAACGACGGATGACACCGATGCGCGACAACCGCGTCCGGACCAACCGAACCGCCGACATTGCGAACCGGACCTAGGCTCTTCAGTCTTGTGATCCGCGCCCGTACGCAAACATTACGATTTTTCACATACACCCACAATGCCCATCAACCTACACCATTTTCCCCACATATTTTACCATACATTAATTTTTGTTGTCATCCATTAACTTTTCCGGAATCATTATTAAACGAACATGATACCGAACGCCTCGCAGTGGCGTCATTTGGAGGGGGGCAGGGTGTGTGGTTGCACCCCTTACATTTAAAATATTCTCAATTGGCCTGCTGAAATAATGTACTATTTATTAAATAATTATAATTAAGTTATATTTTCATATTAATAATAATAATAGTATTTTACTGTCAATGAACAAATCAAGGTGTATTTATCAGGTGTCGACACTCACAAACGCCACCCGTTGATGAAATGAACGAAATTATTACTCCACTTGTTCTTAAAAAATTTAGTAGTGGAAACTTGTGTATTGACTCTACTCACGACACCAATCAATATAATTTTAATCTAACAACAATTGTAGTAATTGATGAATTTGGCGAAGGATATCCCGCTGCTTTTTGTATAAGCACAAAAATTGATGAGGTCCACATGACTGTTTTTTTTTTTCAAAAATTAAGGAAGTGGTTGGCTGGCTTGCACCAAGTGTATTTATGACTGATGATGCTCCAGCATTTTGGAATGCATGGACCAAGACTATGTCCCCTACTCTAAAATTACATTTATTATGTAAATGTATGTAAATATATTATGCATGTTGATAATAATTGGCGAAAGGATTTAAAGAAGATTGTTGGACCTCAAACGGTTAAAGCTTATATTTATAAAACTGTATGTGTTTTACTGGAGGAACCTGATGTAACACAGTTTGAAAAACTCCTTAACTTATTTCTAGGAAAATTGGAAGAGGAACCAACTTTACATAGCTTTAGAGCATATTTTTTGAGTCATTATGTACATCGAAAACAGTTATGGGCTGCTTGTTATAGACATTGTAGTGATCTCTCACTATCGTTTATAAATGAGTGCTTGATGTCTGCAGTTGGACAAGTTTGGTCGGAAAGGATTAGGTTTTTAAAAGTGAAACAATGTTAATAGAAATATTTATTAAAGTTAAAGTTAAACTTGTTAATAAAATTGTATATAAATTTGAGGACAGCATGTTAAGTAACTGCCCGAGAAAATTGTTAATCTAAAATTTGGTCATAGACTGTTGTCTATGTAGATGTTAACTAATTCTAATTCTAAGACAGACAGAGACCCGTATTTATATGGTTCTCTGTACCCCCTGGTTGTACATGATAGAGACTAGGAGATGGACAAAAAGGCGAGTCAGTGATTGTTGTTATTGTAGCTGCGAAAAGTGGTTTTACGCCTAAAAGTTAATTAACCCTGGGTTGGACTTGTTGTTGTGCTATTACGCCAAGGCGTGCGCATTTGTAATTTATGCGTACGGCTTGCTTGTTAAATCAACTTCTTAAATCGAAAGGTTGTTTGTGATTGTTTTTTCCATACGCCTTGATTCTTAGAAATCGCCAGCAAAATTAATTACTAAGGCTAAGAGTTTGGTAATAAAGTATTTACATGTGAAGGTCATGTAAATTAATTAAAATAGAAAAAAATTGTGAAACGACTCCGTCGGTTTACTACAACATGAAGCTATGCTTAACACCAACATGGTGTTATAGGCATTCCATAAGACATTGAAGTATGTATATGTATTTAAAAGGGAAAAAAAATCAACGTCTTGACATACTTCTCTGGAATTTACTAACAACTGTGAGGGATAAGAATTTTGAGCGTCTTGTAAAGTTGTGCAATGGTGGAAAGTAACACATTATGATTTATGTTAATGCCATTAACAGTCGCCATCGTTCTGCAGTCCAAATTCATAATTGTAAAATTAATAGAACGTCAGATATTACTTGGACTGTGATTTCTGAAACATTAAATCAAACCTATTTAGTGAAAAAACGTGAATCATGTGAATGTAAAATTATTTGTGTTGCATGTAAAGTTTGTGTACATTTATTTTTATGTACATGCTACGACTATACAATAAAAAATAATATGTGTAAACATATTCATATGGTAAAAAAGAATATGTCAGATGGCAATGATCTAAAAGCTAAAAATGATTACACTAACCCAATAGTTACTGATGAAATTTGTATGAAGATGTCTGATATGCAACAAGTTATTGCTCCATCGATAGTTAGTATTGCAAACAAAATTCAGAAATTCCACATCATGTTTGTATCACAAGGGGGTAAATTAAATGATGAACAGCTGCATAAAATTAATTTATCCCTAGATTCAAATTTAAAAATGATATATGAACAAGAATCGAATGTTCCTGTTTCATTAAATGAAAATGCAAGTCAAGAACCAGCAAATAAAAATATTCAAAAACAGTTATGATTTTTTTCAACTAAAAAACTTCGTTTAAAATTACCTGAAGAACAAAGGTTAAATAAACCAACATTAAAGTTAAAAAACAAATTATAGATGACTTGAACGAAAAAGATAGGACTCCTTACGTCCATATAGATTCACAGTTTGACCATGCATATGGAAAATAAAATATGATATTATGCTAATTATAATTATTATTAATACTTATTATTTTAGAACAATTTTATATACTTATTAATTATTATTTTATAACAATTTTACAATTATTTCGAAAACAATATTTTTAATTTTTATGTATTTTAAACTATTTTACAATTTTATTTATAAATTTATTTTTATTTTTATTAGTTAGTATATCTTGGTTCATGTCGTTCACGATTTTTAATTTTTAATACAAAATTTTGTCATGCATAATATTATATGTATTAGGTTATTTGATAAGAAATTACGATATAATAATTTATAAGAAATTTGCTAGTGGGCTGTCTCTAGACGCTCGTGAAGAGGAGCGTCTCTTTGGAGTGTTAAGGTACGGTTTCCCTGGAGCGTCCAGACGCTGCGTTTACCCTGTTTTTCCTGTAGCGTCAGACGCCGTAGATTTTATTATTCTATCCCCACTCTTTTAGTTTGATTTTACAAAATTAAATCAGAACCACTACGACCGTTGTCTCTTCCGCACGTAGTTCCCACATACAAGTTCTTATTTTTTAGTTTTTCAAAATGAATCAAAATTTAATTTTGAACAGTATTATTAATAATAATAATACTATTTGTGAACTGTTGCTTCGTGATGAAGAAATTGAAAATGTGTTACTTATGAATTTAATTCCGAAAAAAAGAAAACCTTTCAACAGTTTGTTTTCCACGAGGAACTCTGAAAGATCCTTTAAAAAATTGATAGGCGGGCATCTTATTAACGATGATGAAAAATTTCGGGAATTTCTTCGTATAAATCGTGAACAGTTCAATTTTATTTTATCTTTGGTTCAAGAAGAAATAACAAAGAAACCTACATTACGAGTACCTGAGCCAATATCTCCAGAGGAAAAACTAGCACTTACTTTGAGGTAAGATTTGATATTTTTTTAATAGAAATAAAATAAATTAGACAACGATTTTCAAAATGTATTGATCAGTTATATAATATACTATTTTATAAATCTTAAAATGGATGAAATATATATTTACAAATAATAAAGACAAAAAAAAAAGTCAGCAAGTGGGTACCGCTCTGCTGTACATTAGGGGGTGGGGTGGACCTCGGACTAGGGTAGATTAAATTTGAATGCAATGATAGGTATCATTGTATACGAAAAACGATTCTGAACGGAGATGATTTGTCAGTCTAGAATATATTATAATTAAATATTGTCATATATTCTATTTTGAAACAAATATTCCGATTTCATAAAAATTTAAAACTTAAAAGCTCAAAATATTTTTCCTATAATGACGAGTAGTATGAATTGGACAGTTCTGAAACATGAGCCCTTGAGCCCTTGAGCCTTGAGCCCTTGAGCCCTTGAGCCATGACCCCCTACCACCACCCGCTCTCACACGTACATGACGTATTTTTACCACCTACCACCACCCGCTCCCACTACGTGTGTGACGTATTTTTACACCGCTGCCCCCTGACCATCATGTATCCCCGCCACCTGTCGCAGACCCAGCCACTACGTGTGTGACGTATTTTTACACCGCCGCCGCGTATCGTGGTATCAATTACGCTTATCATATTATTGTACACGTACCATAACCGTACATGCACCATATTATTGTACATTCACCATTTACCGTACATATTTCAGTCACCAGTTACATTATGTATCCAACAACGTCTTTAATAACGTTTTTCATTACATAATGCAAAAAAATACAATAATCTGGTGTTAGAATCGAACCGGGTATGTACTACCTCTGTCGTACATATTTGCCCCACTTCAACTCTAACTCCATTGATAATTATTGTTAAAACTGTTATATATAATGCATTTTATGGCAACAAATAACGTCCTGATCAAATTAAAAATCATCGTCAGTAGAAATATGAAATATTCCATTACATCGACATGCATCGACAGGTCCGAGTAGAAATATGAGGAATTTATTTCAGTACATCGAAATGCATCGACATGTCCGATCAGTCTATTGTTATTTACATCTATAAGATATGTATTTAAGCCCCGAATTATGAGTCACACGTCCATCATTTGTCATTAAGGAATGTACCCCTACCTATTATTGTCTGAAATGCACATATGCTTGGCTCTACAAGAGCAGACAATCATTCAGTCTGTCCTCAGCCTTATACTGTTTCTCACGTCTCAACCGTTCTCTCGCAGTTTTTATATTTTTTCAGTGTTAAATATTTATAAGTGATGGCTGGATCAATCGCTGACAACTCTGCCTTGTATAAAAAGAAGACCTTACTTATGTGCCACCGACACCACCAGCTGAACTCATCGAATCTACTAGCTACACACTAGACTTTGCATCCCGTAAGTTTGTACATATTGGTTTTGACCCGAGTGAAAAATTACAAGTCGTTGTTCATTTATTAACTTCATCGCGGTACGTGCATATTACTACAGATTTTATGAAAAAATATTCGGGTTCATGGGGCATATCTTGTCGTTCATATCGACACACCACAAAAAAATATAAGCGAGTATATTTTATGAAGACGAAAAAATAAAACTATCGAGTATGATGTACAGCGGAGAAAATGTGTTGGTGATCGAAAACAAAAATCGTGATGGATGTAGAGTACTGTTGAATCGGGGCGACCTTCTTCGACTTCAATATCTCGAATGTTCTATTTTCGAGAGCATCGTGCGAAAAGAAGTATTCACCGCTCTATTGATTATAAAACAATATGAAGAAATTGTCGAGTACCTCGACAAGAAATGTAGGCAGCATAAATCACCGCCGAAAACTGTTGACGAGATGGTAGTTTTCATTAAGAACATACAAGACGATCGAGTCGTTAAATCTATACCAAATTTCTCCAATCAAATACAGATGTGTGCAGCTGAACAGTTAGCTGAATCATTGTTACACCATAGGGCAAACATCTCGCATGAGGTAATTAAAAAATATATTATTATTCCTTGAACAACAATTATTAAATATTTTTTTTAAATTTTAGTATTCCAATGAAACGACGGTCATTTCGCCAATGTCGTCACCAACACCAATGTCACCACCTACACCGATGTCAACACCACCACCGACATCACCACCACCGAGTTTCACAATGCAATCGCCGAGCAGAGCAGTCGATGAAAACGATGGGCCGTTACCTTTCAAACGCGATCATTATCGAAAACGTGCAACTTCGATTCAACCGTATCGGAAATGTATTGTGTAAAATAAAAAGACATGTAAATAAAAAAAGTATTTTCATTTATTTATATTAAGTTTTACAATATTTACAAGGTTCTTACTTCTCCATTAAACGGATTGTAAGTTATAATTTGGTCGTGTAATATTAAACAATATGCTGAAGTGGAAGCTGGAAACGCTTCGTCTGCTTCTAGTTCAATCCTTAGGTCGACAGTTGACATTTTTACATTATCGTTCTGCCTGCTCATATTAACAACTATAATCGGACACAGATTTTTGAAATCTGTTCGGTTCAGCAGAGGTGTCACTTCGTCATGGCCGTAGTAAGATTTTTGAAACTCTACATAGGCGTGGTATAATGTAGCCAACTTATTCCTCGTAAAGTCGCTTTGGAAATCTTCATAGGGAAACATTTCTGAGTTTAAATAGACCTTCAAGTTTTTAATTTTACAATGGTCAACAATTAAAATGTGACATTGTTTTATTCGAGCTATTTTTCCTACCAGTTTGAAATCCGATTATGACATATCTAGGTTTTTCTAATTTGTTAGATGTCTTCACTTTCCAGGAATGCGAAGTGTTTTGAGGTAAAAAAGGATATTCACACAACTCCCACGATCTAAACGCGCATGTCAACGGTTTCTGATTGTTTACTACTTTCAACAATCTTATTTTTTCTTATCACTGACCTTGACTATGGGCATTCTCCATAATATTTTTGTTATGTTTATTTTCACGTCTTTTAGTTTAGGAGCGTCTGCGACAACTTCATTATTCTTATACTGCTTAACGGCATTTATATCCAGTGATGCTCTGTTTAATATAAGTTGTTGGTTACAATTTATTAAAATACGTTTGTAATCTTCACAAAAACCGAACAAATCTTTAAGATTAATACAACCATTAAAATTGCCGCTTTCAATAAAATCTTTATTAGCATTTTTAATATCGTTATCCCAGCCAGAGTTGTGATGTGATGTAATATTCGTTTTATTATACGAACAATATCCCTTTAATGTAGTCGTTATACCTGGATTAGCGAGTTTTTGAATTTGAATGCCGTTTATCTCATATTTCATTTCGGAGAAAAGAAACGCCAGCCCGTTTGTTTAAAATCGGATGTCATCAGTAATATCTTCAGGTTTGATTATTGTTCCTTCGATTGTAAATATAACTCTCACATGGTAAAGTATAAGATTCTGTGTTATGTAGTGCGATACGCACTTCATCGTTATTGGAGAGAGCTGACGTAGAATAAGGTAAAAAAGAATGATATTCAATTTGAGTTATTCTGCAATCGTCGGTGTATCCGCCCGTAACATCTAAATACATGTCGTCCATATTAAATAGCGTTTAACGAACGTAAAAAAGCTAAATTGGATGCTGTTAGACTGTGTACAACTTGTCTTCGTGTCGAATTTTTCTTCAGAGTTGTTGTCCGGTTTGTGTTATTAACGTGGCTAACGGACTCTACACGTGCAGTCCTATATATATTAAAAAATTGCAAACCCATATCACGAGTCTTGAATTAATAAACGTACCGATATCGGCTCAATTCGTAGATCGATCAACTCGTCGTTCTGATTTTTTAAAATTATACTAGCATGCGTTATAGATGTAGAATTAAGTGAGTAAAATACCAAATGCGGCGGTACCTCTATTATTTTATAACCTGGAGGTACAGTCGGGTAAAACTCGTGTATTGTATGGCACTGCTTCCCGTTGATGAATGAACCTGTGGCTAGGTTTGATTCGATATATATACAGTTTGTTTTTGTAATATTAACCACCGTATCAGATTCATGTTTTACATTACATTGTACTTTTTAGTGTATTATTATCAGCTTTCAATTCGAATATTATATCTGTATCATGTAATATGCGATGTATTGCTGACTCGATTTCATATAATTCGTAAGAACCAGTAGGTATTGTAAAAACGCTACTGATCGCATAACCTGTGTGCTCACTGTATGCGAATAATATTTTATTACACTTGTCGTTTATATTTGGAATAGAGTTATTTGTTTGAAACCCCAGCAGACAAATCTTAGCATTTTTACTGACTTCTATCGGCGGGAAAAAGTCGCAAGACAATTCACTCGAGTCCCCGGTTAAGGTTATGATGTACATGACAGAAATCTTAAGCACAAGTGTCCACAGTTTGTCGTATTATATTTTTGGTGTTTATCGTAATTATATTCGATATCACAACCGTTGAAATATTTTTGTATTTCTAACGGTGGCGTT
Organism: Aphis gossypii; assembly: GCF_020184175.1. NCBI lineage: Eukaryota > Metazoa > Arthropoda > Insecta > Hemiptera > Aphididae > Aphis > Aphis gossypii. The sequence goes on from NW_026083042.1 coordinate 10,268, forward strand.
AAATTTCCAAAACTATCGTAATATTTAACTTTTTTTCCGATTTTTTTATACGCTACCCAATGCGTACCTGTACCGTTTTCGATGTCTAAATTAACCACAGCAGACTCTTGATGCTTAGCACTTGGAGGCAACTTGTCTCTGGAAAACTCACCGATGAAATGAGGTATTTTCAACATGTCGGCGTATTTTATAATCTCATAGTCGTACAACGCTCTCTTGGGTAACGTGGGAATTAGTTTTTTGTCGTTTTTCTAGTTTTCTTTACCGATCCGCCTTTGTAAGGTGCTAGGTATAAACCTTTACCTTTAACAATTTTATAAGACTGCCCCTTGTGCGGTGTAAGATATAAACCTTTCCCTAAATGAATAGGTGTGTTTTTACCGGAATTTAATTCATTTACGACTTTAACTATATTACCGACACCGCCGGTAAGAGCTCCCAACGCCGATAAACCAGCGAAAATAGGTATTAAAGGTAGAACACCGCCCTTTTTCGGTATTGGTATAATTCTCGGAGTTTTCTTGTTTTTAGATTTTTTTTGATTTTTTTTCGCAGCCGACAGACATGTTCTTACTAACTTGGTTATATTCTTTTCGTTAATTTTATTTTTGATTGATTTTTTGCTGCCGAAACCATCTGTTTAAATCCGCAATCAGCGCCCAACTTGCGTTTCGCCTTCATAGCTGTAGTAACCAACCAGGACACAGCTTTTTGCTTAATACCAGTGTTTTTAGATTTAAACACTTCCCAAGCTTGATTCTCTAATATTTCGTCAGCTCTTTGTCGATCGGTTAACAAATTGCTTTCTTCGTATGCGATATCGTGAGCTCTGGCCAACTCGTCTAGTCTGTTTATTCCCCGTTCACCGCGTGCTAATCTTTCTTTTAATTTAGTACCGGGACCAGAAAATCTGGAAAAAAAAACAAAAAAAAAAAAAATGTAGTTTGGATTTAATAATAATAATATATTTTAGTGACTTACCTATAGCCAGGCAGATGTAATTCCACAGGTAGATGATTTATAACTGAGTTAATAAGACCAGAACCTTTATTGTTGTTTCGCTTACGAACGCGAGACATCGTGTGTGACGCTTTCAAGTACATAGCATTGATATTTATAGTGAAAAAATGCGCTTCATCGAGCAACAGAAAAAACTACGAATTTATAACATTGATACTCCGGATACAATACAGTTTAGACATGGTGAGCTATTTCCAAACACTATACGCTCATTGGTGTTGGGGAGTTCCGGTTGTGGTAAAACAAATTTAATATATTTTCTACTTGTTGACGAAAACGGTCTACGTTTTGAAAACGTTTACATATACTCTAAAACGTTAGAACAACCAAAATATAAATTATTAAAACTTATAATCGACGATATTGACGGTGTTAAAATTTTTACTTTTTTCGAGAATGATAAAGTCATTCCCCTTGAAAAAGTTTTACCAAACTCTATATTTATCATGGACGATGTTATTGGAGAACATCAGCAAGTGATACGGGAATTCTTTTGTAGAGGGCGGCACAATAAAATAGATATATTTTATCTGGCTCAGAGTTATTCAAAAGTACCAAAGCAGTTGATCCGCGACAATTCAAATTTGATAGTATTATTCAAACAAGACGAGACAAATTTAAAACATGTATACAATGAACACTGTTCGGGCGATATGACATACATACAATTTAAACATTTCTGCGTTACGTGTTGGAACCGTGACAGATTTGCATTCGTCGTTATTTGTAAAGATAGCGAGCGCGATAACGGACGATATCGTTATGGTTTGATACTTTGTCGTTTTATAAGGCGATGTATAAAATGAAATTTTCCATTTAAAACGCAGTCATGAAGGATGAAGGTAGTATATTAGATGAGTTAGTTAAGGCTAAAGAAAGTATTAAACGAAAATACATCGCTTTAAAAACCGGCTCAGATAATGTTCAACAATTAATGTCACAAACTTTTAAACCTATTATCGAGCCCTTAACTAAATTATCGAATACAACCGAATAGCCGTCGATCAAAATAAAAAATAACGACGATCTTAATGAAAAGTATCAACAAGAAATTGAAAATCGTTTTCACTCTATAGATTTAGACAAAACCTATGGTCCGAAAAAACTTTCAAATGGAAATATTATCTTGGGCGATAAAGAAGTAAAATTTATTTAAAACTTCGAGAAAAGAGAATCGACTTTACTACTTATTCAACAACCTCGGGTCTAATCCAGTTATTATTTTTGAAAAATCCACTTATTTACACCGAAAACGATCTACAAATATATAAATCTATATTAATTCAGACATCGGCACATTTGACCTTAAAAAGTAAAAAAATCAAAAAAAGTGGTTCTAAATATAAGGATATAATACATAATTATTCCCCTCCGGTGGCCGACTATCTATGAAATTGCAGAAAAATAACCTAGTGTATTGGGATAATCCGAATGAGTTAGTCGATCGGTTACGATTACTTTTGGCTTCGAAAGCTGCTGGTAATACAGGCGTCTCCAATGAAATAATATCGATTTTCGAAGAATTACTTGAAGCTGGGCTAATAAAACGAATACCAAATGTCTAAACGCGATATCGCTATTGAACTACACAAACCGTCACGGAAAAACTTCGTAAGGCGCTGAGTCAACGTATATGGAAAAAATGATTTATGGCAGGCCGACTTGGTGGAAATGATACCGTATTTAAAGAAAAATAAAGGTTACAAGTATATTTTATGCATGATAGACTGTTTTACTAAATTTGAGTGGGCCGTGCCATTAAAATCGAAAACTGGAAAAGAAGTCACAAACGCAGTGTCTAAAATATTACTATACCGCTCACCAAAACTTTTACAACTAGATAACGGTAAAGAATTTTACAACACCATTTTCGACACATTGATGACCAAATATAATATTCGCAAATATTCTACGTTTAGCATCATGAAAGCGTGCATTGTCGAACGATTTAATCGTACATTAAAAGAAAAAATGTTTAGAGAATTTACGGCGCGTGGTTCACACGAATGGATTTCAATTTTACCAAAGCTGCTTAACGAAATAAACAATTCAAAACATAGAACGATAGGAATGACTCCAACGCAAGCAGATTTAAATCCTTTGTCAGTTACAATAAAAACAACTTGAGATTAATAATGAGAAAATTAAATTCAAAGTTGGTGATAACGTCCGTATCAGTACACAAAAAGGTGTGTTTACAAAAGGTTATTTACCCAATTGGTCTACGGAAAATTTGAGATTATCAAAATAAATAGAACATTGCCCGTCACTTATCAGTTACAAGATTATACGGGTAAACCGATTTCCGGTGTTTTTATTCGGCTGAAATACATAAAAAACACCCGACGACGAATATCTGATCGAAAAAATTATACCTAAAAAGCAAAATCAGATGCTTGTCAAGTGGCTGGGATTTGATAACACGCATAATAGTTGGATAAATACACGCGATGTTAAAGTATAGTGTCAGTAGTATTAAAACCATGAACGTGTTTGGAGGTTCTCCAGCTAGTGAAACAAAAAAATTATATCAGATATTCAGTCAAGTAATAAAACATTACAAAATGAAATAAATAATCAGCAGAAAGAAATTCATAACATAAAAAGTAATGTTGTTCATCTACTAACGCTGGAAAATCGCATGTCGGAGCTGTTTAATAATTATATAGAAACAGATACAAAACTTTCTTTTACACTTTCTTCTATAGACAGTGTAAATGCCGAAATAAAACGCATAACGGGTATATTTGATGAAAATTCTTTACCGAATCATGGATCATATATTTCAGATTTAAACACTCGTTTGAAAATCATCGAAGAAAATTATATTAAGAAAAATTAATTTTTTTTACATAAATGTCATTTTTGTGTAAAATCAAACCTGTTACGATGTCGTCCTCGATCATGGACATTCAATGCATTCTTGGAGCAAAAAATAAATATTTTATTAAAGAATTGTCTATTGTAGACACAGAAACATGGGCGACTCAACACTGGATTTTTAAAAATTCAAAATCTATACAAGACAACAAGAGTCGAAAAACTAACAAGTGGTTAGAACGTAATTATCATCAGATATCTGTAGATTATGGTGATATCGAATATGAAGAGCTAAGTAGAATATTGAATTCTTTAAAGTCTACATACATTTACATCAAAGGCGAACAGAAAAAACAACTACTTATAGAGTTTATACCTCACGTCACAATCATCAACATTGAAGACTTGGGCTGTCCTCGACTGGAACAAATTTGAGATGAAGAAAATTTACCTTGCTGTATTTTTCATAAGGATTTAAATCCTAAACAATGTACATTCTATAAAGTATTTGCTATAAGGAAATGGTTTATAAATAATTCTTAAAAATTGTATACATTTTATTGAATAAACATGAAAATATTTTAACATTGTTTTTTTTTTATTTATATGCTAACATACATTTATATAGGTATGATAGCATTTACACAGGTTTTTAAATTAAATATGTATGGGCTTCCATCAACCTGAAACAGAAACAACATGATTATTAACAGGAAAAAAATATTATAAGAAAACATTGTAAACTAACTTAAATATCTAACAATTATACATTATAAATATGAAAAAACTTAATTATCTATCAATTATACATTATAAAGGGGGGAAATACTGTAAGTTTATACACTAATCTAACTTAAAAACATTCTGTTAGACAGTATTTACAATAATTTCAATTTGAGTTATTTTACAATCGTCGGTGTATCCAGCCGTGACATCTAAATACAAAGGTTATATACAATAATCTATCTCAAATATAACAGACTATATAACGTATAATATTTACAATAAAACTAATTAACAGAAAAAAAAAATATAATATATAAAATCAAGAAAAGTAATGTAGAAGGTTGGAACCTTCATCTAATCGTCCTCGGGTTCATCTCTCCTGTAAAATTAAGAGAAAATATTAGTAAAATAATTTAAATATTTATTTTGTAATAACTTACTCTATGCTATAATGACCATGGGCCAGTGTATTTATTTTATCTTCTAACACCACCCTCTTATCATCATAGTTGTTATAGGTCAGCTTCCTGGTCTTTATCGTTACTAGCTGGTGGTTGAATGACCGTATTGATACATTCTCCTTGTATACCTCCACTCCAGCTTCACCAAACAAACACTTCCTATGGTCTTCCATCGTCATGTGGTTCTTAACAACATGAGCTCTGATACCCTTCACCTTGATCTTTTCACCACCAACTCTGTCCTCTGCTCCAGCATACACATTAAAAGCGTAGGACTTTGCCCTCAACGCACAGAACTCGGTAATCACATTCCCATCCACCTCATCAGAAAAGTACCCTGGAGACTTCTTTCTTTCTGCCACATAACATGGATGGTCATTGGACAGGTTGGCGGTGTCCATCCGGTCCAACAAGTTACGATTAGCCGCCAAGTCTGCATAAAAGTCATCTGTCTTGATATGATATACTAGTGAATCTGGAAAAATAATGATATTAAATTAATATATTATATACATGAGTATAGTTTTAATATATTTACCTGTATCAGTGTTCATTAATTTTATTTTATCTCTATAGAATTTCTTCATTACATTATAATGGTACTCGTACATCATCGTCTTGGATATGTCCAGCACAGTGAATCCTGTAAATAATAAATGATAAAAATGTAATTTAAAAAAAGTATATTTACCAATATAAATAAGTTTGTCAAATCTAATAATCTTATTTTCCAGGGCGACAACATTAAGGTTCTCATTGTAATTTGTACAGTGTTTGAACGTACACTTGTTTATAAGTTTTTGCAACCTCCTTTCACATGACACCAACTCCATCTTCATCTCCTTCCTCTTCGATTGCATTGTTTTACCTGTAAAAATAAAAATGTTAGTAAAAATAGAATAAATTTAATAAATAAAGTGACATACCAAATACAGCGTTATTCATTAATTTAAAAAAGTCTTTTTCAAAATCATTCTTCGCCTTCTTCCTCATCTCGATGTTCAACTCAATATATTTAGCCAGGGACGACAGACTGGTTGAATTGTATTACTCTATGTACCTGTAAAAATAAGAAATTTTTTTTAAAAAATCTGTTTAAAAATCATATAAAATATAATTATTTACCTTTTCAACTATAAGTCCATTTTCAATCGCCTGCTGCAGGTTTCGATAGTGTATAATATAATTCTCCTTCTTTTCAAACGTTGCCATCAACTTCCGTACCTTCGAACCACTTGGCATACTGTTTTGGGGTAAGAAAGGCAGGTCGTTATGCTCGTCGTGTAGGTGTTGTGGGTACGTCACGTCCACCTCATACACACGTCCTATGGGGGAGGTGTCATCCAAATCATCCAATCCGTTTAATGTAGGTTCAACCCAGTTGAACCCACCGTACGGCATGTACTGTGACATAGCCCATCCATATGCCCTGTTCTCCGATGAGTTTCGTACGTTCGGCCGGTTATAGGTCGCCTCAAGTTTCAAATTAAATTTAATCGCATGTTTTTGTACGTACGTTTTCAATAAATTTATTAGCTCAGGTATAAGTGGACGGAGAAAGTCTGAATAAATTTTTGTATTCGTGATATTTTTAGCGTAGTACCACGCGATCTTCCTATTTGCGGACGACGAAATTTCATTAAACCCGGGGGATTTAACGAGATCCACACGCGCCTTCTTCGCCCTAGCAGCCGACACGATATTGGCCGTCGAAATGCGTTTACCATTTTCACCAGTAGTGTAAGATTCTTTAACAGAAAAAAAAAAAAAAAAAACTAATTAATATCTATTGCGTTGAATTTAATGTTGAATCTATTAAATTTCTAATTATCATCGCGTCTGATGTATTTATTTAAAAATTATTACAAGTAATGAATATAACTATCGGACTTGTAATTTAATAAAACTAATTTAACGACACATAATTTTAAAAATTTATTTTAAATCTTACGATATTTCTTAAAAAAAAAAAAAAATCTACGGAAGAAAATCAGTGGGTCTTTTAAAAATCTAATAAATTCAGCGCTAATAAATAAAACTAACCTGTATTGGCGTCTTGCATTTCATATGCATCCATTGCGAACATACAAATATCATCTTCAGTTAACACGTGCGATCCGCCAGCCGGGACATCTGGTACAAAAATTTGAGGTGCTATCTGGATCTGAGGAGCGACAGGAGGCGCATACCGAATAACGCTCTCTCGACGATGTGCGGGCACGTTAATGATATCTTGAAAAAATTATTATAAATTAATATCATGAATGATGAAAAATAATATTATATAAATACGTACCATGAAGATTTTTTTGGTGTCTATTAAGATCTGACTTGTATTTAAATGTCGTTGGGCAAATAGTGCATGGGAATCGAATTCCGAGATGAGTTTTTTTATGGGCGACCAAATTACGCTTCATGGTGAAAACTGACTGACACTGATCGCAATTAAACATGATGTAAATGTTTAAGATAAAACGGATGAAAATAAAGTATTTAAACACTTGGAAAAAATTACACTGAGAAAAATTGATAATACTGTTGTGTAAGGACTGTGAAAACACGGAGAGAGCAAAGGCAAAATAAACGCTATAGATGTCCTAGAACAGACTGATTGTACATCGGTCGACAACAGAGCAAGTGTCTTAGCATTTGCAGTGATGAAGACAAATTAAGCCAGGGCTAGGTAAAATATTAATTGGGTATTTACCATGATAATTGTGTACATCGCTATAGATTTTTAACTATTTTGGGTATCAACATGATATAAGAACACGGTATGATCGCAAAAAACCATTTTTCGTTCTAGTCTGCGCAATACGTCACTTGCTTACCCATATTATCAGTAACATTATTGGACTTCTTATCAATTGGGTTTTCAATTATTTTGTTCATTGTTGTTTTTCAACAAACTACAAAGTATAGCAATATTATTAGGTACTTATTAGTTCATCGAATTATGCGAATTTGTATTGTGTTCTTGCATACTTTCACTTGAAACAGTTTAATTTACCTGCAATGGCTCCTGTATGTTCTGTTTCTGGATGCACTACAGGGAGTAAATCTAGAAATATATTAATTACCAGTGAGGAAGAAATAACCAGGATACATAGGTTTCCAAAGGATCCTATCATCCAAAAGTTATGGGTATCGGCATGTAGAAAAAATAGACCAATACATATTTCATCTGGTTAGAAATAGATCATTAATTAAATATTATTTATGATTTTCTTCAACATAATACAATGTTTAATAAGATAATTAAATAATAGTATAAACCTATTCAGCCTTTACAGATAAGAAACAAATTATTATTAAATTATATACAAATTTGTTTAATATACATATCGCTACCCTCCACAGACTTCTATAGAGTATTATATAGAAATCTGTGCTACCCTCATGGCAATATCTCTTATCTTAATTTTTTTATGATTAAATTCCACATTAACAAAACACATTTAATTTATGAAAATAATAAAAAAATTCTGTGACAAAAGCAAAGTTGAAAACTTGTCAAAGACTGTTTTTTTCTCATAATATATTATATTTTTAATTTTTTTTTTATAGCATATGTATGTTCATTACATTTTTCCAATGATAATTATTTTAAACCGCTGATTCAAACAATGCTGAACTATTCCCCACAAAATTGTAGAAAGCTAAAAGCTGATGCTATTCCTACATTAAACTTGCCCGGTGATGAATTAATTCCAGTAAATACACATATTAATTTGAAATTAAATTAATATTATGCATTAATTTATATTTATGTTTTAAGTCTAATCAAGTTATGGTTAATAGCTGGGTGTCCAGAACTAGGAGTCCTAGAAATAGTATATTTACTGTCATAGAGTGTGATGAATCCAAATCTCAAGACTATTCGGTTTTTTATATAATTATAAAATTACACTTTTAACTTTTTAATATTAAAATTGAAATTCATATTTATCATTTTTCATTACAGTGTATTAGTTCAGCAGAAATAAGTGGTACATGTCTCAGTTCTGGTTCCACGACATCAGTGCTTAGAAAAAGATCTGGCCATTCTTTGAAGCAAAGATCACCAAAATTTACTGTGTCAGATTATATAATGCCAACTAATAATGATTCTACGGTTAACTAAAAATTATTTTATAAAGATCGTATTCAAATATTTTATTATTAATCTAACATTTTTACAGACTTTTCTTAAATCAGAGAATATGACTCACAGTCCAGTTCCTTGCAGGCGTTCTTTGTTTAATGCATCTCCTGATGACATTACTATGCCTGATGTTGATTATAGTGATGAAATGGTAAGATATAATATGTATAAATTTATTGTACTTTTATAATTTTGACTGTTCTTAAATTTTTCAATATTATATTTGTCTGTATAGGAAAGCCAACTCTGTGTAGAAAATACTAATGAATTAGATGAAGTAAAAAAATTGCTGGAAAAGTGTCAAACAGAAAATATCAGGTTATATACATTAGTACATTACATATTTATCACTTACATCTTAGACTTAACATTTAAAATATTTGTTTTAAATTTTAGTGTTGCTTGCTTATGAAAGGTATTCATAGTTTAGATTTATATAAATGTCCATATTATTATTATGTTTATCACTGGTAGTATGATGTGCATAAAAATGTTTTTATCTTTACAAAGAAAAATTTTTTAAGCTATGAATACCCATTATATAAAATTATTACATAATATTTTATATTAACAACTTTATTTGTGGATTGGATACTTCGGCAAAGATTTTTTTGTTTCAGGTTAAACAGCCAAAATTGAAGATTGATACGTGACTACCGGATAGCTCTATCAATCAATATTGAGGATTTGAAATCCTAGGAATGATTTTTAATTATAATAATCTATAGCTACTGGTTAGCTTAGAATTAAATATGTAAATTATAATACCTGTGTAATATATTAACTTGTACTTTTTAACTTTTGAAATTGATTATTTATAAATATTTTTTATATAATTTAATGAGAGTTATTTGGGGATGTGTGTTCAATAACCATAGGCGTGCACAGACTTTGACTGCAGGGGGGGCCCTTTAAAGATTCTTGTACTAATGAATACTAGTATAATTAAATATTTAATTGTTAATTTTATAAAGTATTTATTTAATTCAATATGCAAATATAAAAATAAATACAAATAAAATATAAAAATAAATAATAATAATAATTTTAAACTGAAACTGAAACAGCATAATAATACATTAATACATATAAAAAATAGTGAAATACCGTAAATAAAGTAATTGACAAATACACTGTGATAAAAAAAAAAATAGACCACTAGCTGATATCAGATAAATGTTCAATTACCTACTTGTGGATATAATTATATGATACAAGTCAAAAAAGTATTTAGATTCACGATACAAGATACATTAAAATAATGTATCTCGATACAAGATACAATATACAATTGTATCTCAGATACGTATCTTAAATACTAGTATCTAAGATACTGCCCAGCCTTGACTGTATCTAATGATAGTTTTTTTATAATGCGATTATTGACAATATACTGTAGTATATATTTGTGGATATATTGCCAAGCATTTTTATCGAGATATTAACTATAAATACTGTATAATCGATAGTTTTGTTTAGTACCAATTAAAGATAGAGGAGAGCCTAAAAACAGTAAATATGCATCTAAAGCACTCTAAAAATTGTTTAAGTTACTGAATAATATTTAAAAAATTTTATTATTAATAATAATAAATGTACTATATTAATAAAAAATATTTATCAAAAGATTATATTATTATTTATTAACTGTCCAAAATTTGTTAGTATAGGTGGACATTTGATTGAATTTTTAGGGGGGCTATAATAATCCAATGTAAAGTGAGTAGTGACCCTGCCTCACCTTTTTATACAGAAGTGTAACATATTACCATCGATTTTTAGGGGTCTATTGAAATATTTAGGCGAGCTAAGCCTCCCTAAGTCCCCACTGATGACCGCCTATAATTGTTAAACTGGGATTTATCAATATTACCTCAATATGACAAATATTTTGAATATTTTAATTTATATTGCACTCCGCATAAAATAAAAATAACTGCATTAATTAACCAAACATATTTGAATATAACTAATAGTTATTAACTATACATAAGACCAGGGCCTAATTAACCAATAACATTTAAAAGTGACGGGGACTTAATATTTAACAGTCTCCCTAATTTGATTTTGTCAAGTCGAGCACTGGTCCTAACTAGAGGTCTCTATTACATGTGTGGTTAAATTTATGGATACACGTGCAATTTCATACATCTTGCTTCAAAAATGTTGTATTAGCATAAAAATACAAACGTACAAATATTTTTAGTTTTTAGTATTTTACGGAAATTATTAAAATTTTTTAATCTTTTTAAATATATTATTTTAATTTAATACGTTTAGTAAATATTGTGTTTTAAATACACGTGAAATAAATACCTGGGATTTACTAATTAATTTAATATAGGACAATTGGGCGTATTATTACTTTGACAATACAGTTTTTGTTTTAAAGGAAACTAACTTAGAATTTAAAACAGATTTTAAACTTTCCATATAAGTTATATGGGAAAAATATAAGATTATTCACTTTAAACAATTCTACAAGGTAATCTTTTGATATTAAATAAAATAGACTGAAATAGTGAAATGTAGAAATGTAATAAAATTAAAAACAAAATAAATTAAGTTAACGTTAATTGAAAAAGAAATATAATAAGTTAATAGTTAAGTTAATGAAAATCCAAAAGTAACTAGTTAAGTTAAAAAGTTAAAATAAAATAAGCTTTTTAACTCATTAATGCCCATTTTTTGGTAAAATGTATTTGGATTTCAGACTAACAATTGCCATTTTGTATTTTGATTTTTGACAGACTTAAACAATTAGGTAATGATATATATCAAAAGTATTCAACAGTTTTGGGTATGCAGTTAAAATTGAGAAATGTAATTATAAAACAAAAGAAGTGTATTGAATTAATGAAAACAACTAATGAATTACAATTTAATCAAAAATTCAATAACATTTTAAATGGTTTATTTACCCCAACTCAAATTCAATTATTGTTATATAAAAAACAAAAACCATATAAATGGGAAACTGAAGACATAACATCAGCTATAACATTAAGAAGTCTTTCAAAAAAGGCATATATTTATTTAAGAGATAAAAAAGGATTCCCATTACCAGGTTTGAGAACAATAAAAATACATTAAACATAATTAAGATGTTAACTAATTAATTAAAAAATAGACATTAAATTTTCCAATATCTATTATAGGACTTTCTACTTTGAGACATTGGGCTAGTATGTTTAGTGTAGAAAAGGGAATTTTAGTTGATGTTATGAATTTATTAAAGGTCAAAGGTAACATTGAAACTTTATTTATACAATTTTATTATTATTTTTACTCAAATGAACTAATAGATTAATAATTTTGTCTCTTTAATGAAGGAAGTACTTTAAGTCAAAATGAAAAATTGACCGTAATTTCGTTTGACGAAACTTATGTAACATATAAGTTGTGTTATGATAAAAGTAACCAACAAGTCTTAGGACCTCACAAATGCGTTCAAACCGTAATGGCTCGAGGTTTGATATTTTAGATTATTAATGAAACATAATTATAAATATACGTTTTTATGTATATTACCTAATTTATTAAGTTGTTAATTAAAATTTGTATCGTTTAGGTCTAACTTCTAATTGGAAACAGCCAATATTTTATGATTTCGATCAAAGGATGACAAAAACATTGTTAATTGCAATTATAACTTCATTACATGATTCTGGATTTGAAGTAAAAGCTGCAGTGAGTGATATGTAATGAAGGGCTGTGGTCTAGCTTAGGCATTACTTCAGATATCACCAGTTTTGAACACCCCATCACTAAATCGTCCATACATGTATTTGCTGACCCACCCCATTTATTGGAACTGGCAAGAAATCACTATCTTGATCGGGGATTTGTTCTTCACAGTGGTACCAATATTGGAAGATACATTGTTGAAGATTTAATTAAATTACAATCAAAATCAGATTTCCAATATACTTTTAAGGTATCTGAAAAACACATAAATGTCTCTGGTCCAATGCGACAAAATGTAAAATTAGCAGCTCAGTTTTTTTCGAATACTGTTGCTAATGCTATTTCTTACTGTGGAAAAAAAAATGTATTGCAAAAAAGCCATTGGGATGAGGTTTGTTGAGTGTGTTGAATATTTCATCAAATTAATACAAAATAAAAATATATTTACATTTCAATAGGCAAGTACATGTTTTAAGCTTACAAACAACTGGTTTGATCTTTTAAACACACAAGTCCCAGTAGATAAACATGCGAAAGGCTATGGCAAAGATCTTGATGTCCATAATAAAATTATAGATGATATGGATGAATTTATTTCAAAAATGCGTGTTCATAAACATAGAACATTATTGCCATTCCAAAAAGGTTGACAATAAAAATATATTTTTTCTTTTACCTCTTTAAATATAATATATTTTATATTATAAATGAAAATTATACAAATACATATGAAATACCTACCTATTAAATTGTATTGCAGGTATACTCCGTACAAATAAATCCCTCAAAAATCTTTTGAATGATTTAAAAACAAATTACAAGGACATACAATATGTCATAACTCGGAGACTGAATCAAGATGTTTTGGAAAACTTTTTCAGTTTTGTGAAAGGAATGTCCAGAGGAAATTATCACTTAACTCCTCTTGAATTCAAATATAAGTATGTTGAAACTTTTAGCTGATATTTCTGTTTGTATACCTATAAATTTATAATTGTTAAGCTTTTACGTTTTAAAATTGTAATAGGTAATAATTAATAAATATTTTTATATTTACATTAACATTGTTTCAGCCTCCGTTGGTATTTGCTTGGAAAAAATACCAATGTTGTATTCACTGAGAATCGAAATACACAAGACTCATCAGAAGAGTGTTTAGTAGACTGCTTAACAAATGAGATATTTAAAGAAGCGGATTTAAATATTGAAGTGGTTCAGGAAGTTGATAATTTTGAAGATTTAAAAATTCCATCTGATTGCATTGAACTGTTAGAACATTTCGAGATTGAAGTTAGTATATGTATACCTGCATTTTAATACAAATGCAATATTTCAATTAATATAATAATGTATTCCATTAATTATACATTTATACTCACATATATCACATTATTTACATTTTCTATGAATATTTTTGACTGTAGACTAATTTGGATGCCTTAAATCTAAATATGATTGAGGTAGACTGTCTACAGTATATTGCAGGTGCTGTTGCCAGAAAGTTTATTGGAAAGTATCCGGAGTTGGCAAAAACATCAAAAACTTCCAAAGATGGATTAAACTGGGTATCCAGCCAAAATAGCGAAATAATTTCCGCGAATGTAAAAATCGCGAATTGATAATAGCGTGAATAAAAATAGCGAATTATAAAAAAGAGCGAAAATACATAATAGCGAAGATAGAAACAACTTTATTCAAAGTGAACTGACCGTCTGTCAGGTTGCTTAGATTATTAGTTAGTAAAATAAAGGTGTTTGTTTACAATACGTATAATATTAATAATTAAGAGTATAAATGTCTATAAATAATGTTAAGTGTGTCTCTTATATATTTTTTGAATACATTCATTATAATTATAATATCGTTAAGTTCTAATAATAATAATAATTTTAAATAAAATAATTATATTCAATTTAAACATAATTGTATCTAGGCATTCAGTGACAAATTATATGCTATACCTTTTATGAAGTTCTTATTCTCATTAGTATTATAATTTGTAACTAATGCATGAATTCTTTTATTACAGTCCTTGTACTTTTTTTTTTTCTGTGGTTGTTCTCCAGCATTATACTGCTCTCGTTTCAATTCTTCTATATTTTGAACTTTCTTAATTCCATCGATGAATTTCCATATATTAGGGTGGCTTGCTCCTAAAGATATGTATAATATGTATTCTATTACTAAAGATACTAATTATTAATAAAATAATACGAACCAATAATAGATGTAAATCCTCTGTGCCACCCTTCAACAGCGTTGTTTGTTGTTGGAAGACCATTTTTGGCTGAATAGTGACAATTCCAAATATCAATAGGATATCTTGGTTGTCGTCGAGTTTTTCGTCTTCCTGTTATTTTTCCTACCCAGTTATCCTCGAAATAATCCAAGAATGGCATTAACAGGTCTTCATTTTCAACATAAAATTGTGTTTCTAAAATTTCTTCATATGCATTAATAACATTATCTGGTTGAACATAGGCCAAAGCAGCTAGCATACGAATATGAAGAGCAAAGTTAGAATTATTAATATAATTTTCGACTAGACCAACATTTTGAATTTGTCGCCACATACATTTAGAAAAATGAAAAAAACAACCTTGTTGTTTAGCATGTGGAAAAACAGTTTTGAATGCATTCATTGAGGCATGCTCAAAGTCCATTATTACCGATGTAGGATTTAAAGATGGTTTTATTTCTAATAAATATTTAAGAAAACGTGTATATGTTAATTGAGATTTATCGGTTAATAATGCATAAATGGTAGGACTAACTATTTGGTCACCTTTTTGAATAATCACATGAATAGTGAATAACTGATAAAAAAGTGAAGGTACCGTTTTAAAAGTTCCATCGACTAACCAATTAGTTGATTGATCCATTAATTTTAAATTATCTTCGTTCGAAAATATTAAAATTCGATCTTGTGATGCTCCACTGTCAAATATTAAAAATTGTTCTCCTTTCATCGTTTTAGTATACTCATCAGCAATTTTAAGGTCTCTCACTGTCTTCGGAATAGGTGGTGCGCATTGGTTACGTGTCCGAACTCTTCGTATAGTGTGTTTTAAATGATGAACTGAAGGCATTGCACCGGCTACTCCAGGTACTATTTGAACAGAACTGATTATATCATGTGGAGTATTTTGTGTATGAACAGCCGCTTCTTTTATCTTATTCACAGCCATTTTGCATTGGATTTTACATGGATCGGGAACATGATTATGTGAATTTTCCTTAGGTTGACTTTTAATTTCTCCGTTTATCGTAATTATTCTACCTTTACATGAACTTTCTACACAACGCCAATATATTGTGTTATTTTGTTTTCTATCTTTACGATACAAAAATCCACTATACAATAATAAATCTTTATTTTTATTACTTTTTACAAATTCCATTGAAAATAATATTAATACATTTTTTTACTGCACACTTTTTTTTTAGTGAACCAAAATATTAAGTTAAATAATACAAGCTACACATTTACGCACTGTCGAATTACAACTGTATTAAATTGTGTCAACTCAAATATAACGCGATTGACAATCTTATCCATATTTTCAATATATGGATTATATATATATAAATTAAATAATAATTAAGATAGCATATTGACGATATCAGTAGGTATAACGATAATCAATATTATTGTGACCTACTGAAGGTCAACAACCTGTATAGGGTTTTGTCCTAAAATTATCTTATATGCGAGATATTTAAAATTATAAATAATTTTAAGTTTCGTTATTATGCAAGATCGCTTATTTCAAAATTCGCTATTTTTATTTACGCTATTATCAATTCGCGATTTTTACATTCGCAATAAATTGTTTCGCGATTTTGGCCTAGACCCATTAAACTGTAATTGGACTGAATATGTCTCTGAAGGGAATTTACTTGAGCCATCGATGGACATGATTCAATGTGCCAAGTTTATTGAAATGGTATTTAGAGAATACCATGGATCTAACGATATTAATAAAGATCCTGGAATAATGAATAAAGTGACAGAAAAAGTAATAGCATTATTAAAAAATCGTTATAATATTCCAAATGACGTAGTACACTGTATGTTACGCACAAGGACATTTATTCGATTGAATCATTTAAACAAAATAATTCAAGAAAAACAATCAATAAAAGATAAAAAAAAGTAAACTTAATAAATTTAAAAAATAAATAATAATTAATTAGGTATATCCAGATCCCAGATGTAAATATAATATATTATATAATAAGAGTTGTTGTTATTTATTATAATATTATTAATTGTTATAATATGTATTAAAGTTGTATATTTTACCTAAGTTTCATCATCATTATCGACATTGAGTTATTGACTTCACTAATTTAAAATTTTCCATCATTCGTCAAAAATTATTTATTTCCATTCATCATATTTTTGTGTTGATCATATAAGGAAACAAGGCATAAGTCAAAGCAATTCGCCGACGCCGCAATGGATTTATGGACTATTTAGTATGAAGTACAAACTATGACATTGTGTCATACCACAGAATAGTACCTAGTATAATCACTAATCAGTGAAATCAAGCAATTTGCCTCCATTTAATTTTCAAAACGTTTATGAAAAAAAAAAAAAATACATACTAACAGAAATATATTGTTAATTCAATTATTCCTTAATCTTTATTATTTTAAATTGAATACAATACGGCTTTTACTGAATCTACCATCACTCATGTTTCCACTGCCTGTATCGTAACCCACGGTGAGTATAATATGAAGTATAATATTTAGAACAAATTTAAATTTTGCGGGTTTATGACGTCATGTGCTTACCGAAAGTATTTATAAAGTCCTTGGTATCTGACCGTCAAAAAGTTACGATCATACCATGTTGTTATATCATGGGTATCAATGTATTGGACAGAATTTCATTACCGATTCTAGAAACTGACCTGCGCGTGTTGAGCACAATAGAACGAAAGACCGGCTGGGACAGGCTATTCCGTTAACGATAGAACATGTTATATTTATATAACGCATACCGTGCCGTCGTGTTGTTTACGCAGCATTTGACAAAAATTATGATTATTATATTATTTCGAGCTAACTTTTATAAAAATAGTTGTTATTATCGACATATACCGCTTTGAGATTCGCTATACTCAAAGAATTATAAAATTTGTTTGATTATATAGATATATTTATTGATAGAAAAGATTATTTAAGTATATTAAATTTTTATATATTTTTTTTCAGTCTTATTAAATTTCCTACTTATAATTGAAAACCACTTTGAATTATTAACTAAATGATAATTTTTACAAAACCCTCCTTTTTTTATTCGACATTCATTGCATAAAAATGAAATCGAGCATTCCACACCACATGTAGCTACAAATCTTTCCTCATACGATTCTCCGAAAATAATGTTTAATACTTCATTGACTAAATAAAAAAAATTACAATCTAATATAACATAACATAAAATAATATAATATAAAATATTCTTACATGATTCAGTATCCATAATACACTTGGTTTTCGTTTTTTGAAAATGAATTTAAAAGATTTTATATTATGTCTGATATAGAAATAAATAAATATACTTATCAGGACTGATTATAATCAAAAATTAGATGTGCTTATGAGGAATGATGATCGCGTTGTGATTTTAATAAAAATTATTTTATGGGTATAGATGGATGATATACAAGTGCAAACGATTCAGGTGAAATATTCGGCAAAGATGTTAAAGACGTATTTCAAGGTATCGATATTCTACGTATTTTATCTCACACAGTATATTCTTAAATGTAATACTTATAAATTAAACAGGTTGTTGGGATTTCTGAAATAATATAAACTATCGTTTGATTAATAAGAAAAGTTTATTATTACTACATATTTATACATTATAGGTATATATTTTGTTTATTTAAATTATATTAAGCTAAATTTCTTATTCTCTGTAGTATAAATCTAGCTGTGTCAAAATCAAAATCTAAAAATGATAATATCGTTAACGCATTCAACGTCCAATCTACGCTCATATTCCCCCTTATGCGTTCGGAGTTTATAGCCGCAATTCTTCGAAGACCATACACTAGTTGCATGATTATATAATATTGCGTATGACGACGGATCCTACTTTGAGAGGTTAATAATTCATGAAATGTAATCTGTATCTATAATGATTTACTTTATATTAGAAATCGTGACATATTATTCGAAATATTTTTTTTTAACTTACTATGCTTGTATCTTCCGGAATCGAACGATCATAATGATATTCACGCAACAGCATCGTTAATACTCTGTATTCGACATTAATTTGCCGAGACACCGTTCTAACTCGGTAAGTCCATTCCCTTATCCCCTCACCAGATACACGCGCTTGTAGTAACACATAGTAGACCTCTCTCAAAGGGGTATTTATGCGGCGGGTAACATTATTTTCACTTATCTCACTATGTATAAATTAAAAATATAAATATATATCAAATAATTTAAATATATAACTTACCCATTGAGGAAAATGTTTTCGTTTGTTGTAGTAAATCCAGCAGGTGTCGGTAAACGGTCATCTTCGTGAACACGACACATATTCAATTTTCAAGTAAAATAATATAGTAAAACTAATCTCTTAATAACACTATACGACTGGTCAACGTTATATAACACGACTGGCTATAAATGTATGTGATTTGAAATATATAGTCTACCTAAAGATTTATATACAATGGTTACTCAGTGAAACCTTTGAAGAATAGATGCCTACATACCGAGAATTGTATGTTACTCGGAGAAACATACGAAATTATTTTCAAATAATATTATTATTAAATAAAATTTAAGAAATAATATAATCTGTCGTAAGGTACGGTTTCCCTGCAGCGTCCAGACGCGGCGTCTGACGCCGAGAGACCTTAGATTATGTATTTTGTGTGTGACTGGTTTCGCTACTCGCGTTTGACGCGGCGCGTCTATTCGTTTGACGCGGCGTCCGGCGTCAGTACCGGTCCGGACCAGTGTTGAGTCAAGACGCCCGGCGTCAACATGTCAAAAAAATTTTCATTTTCCTCGACAGAGGACGAAGCTTTGATTACACTTGTGGAAAATAACAAATGTATTTACGATAGTAGCCATAAACAACATAAAGACAATTATGTTAAGGATAATATTTGGAAAAATATATCCGGAGAAGTAGGAAGATCAAGTACGTATTGAAAATATAATTCTTAAGTATTTATAGTTTATAGTAGTAACACTAGTAACTAACATACAAACTTTATTTTAATATTAATTATTTATTCGTTGTCCTCCTTCCACCTATTGTATAGTCGATGACTGTAGAAAACGCTGGAAAAATATAAGAGACACGTACTTGAAACAGAAAAAGAAACTTCCGACAGGATCAGCAGCTCCACATAAAAAACCTCGATATACAATGAATTTATCATTTTTGGACACCTTTGAATATGAAAGAAGGTATGCTCGTACTTAAAAGTTATATTATGTTATAAAATTGATTCATAATAGTTATATAAGAAATTACATAGGTGGATCTACGGGTGTGCCAATAAGGCACATCCTAATGTAAACCAAAAAACTAATTAATAATAATATATAAAATTATATAAATGTATTATCATAAAATTATAGTTAATATTATATTTGAATTATTTTGACTTCAGTACTATAACAAATATGGGCATAAATGATGCTGATACGTCAAATGCGTCTACTACAGACGAAATTGAACCTGAAGTCCAACAAATCATACAAAACGATGAAGAACAAACAGAAAATATTGTGTCCGATTTGCCATCAGGTTCATATGCAGGAAAACGTATTCGGTCAAAAGACGATAAGATTTCTGTCATTTTAGCCAAACGACCAAAGGAAACGAAGGATACCATACTATGCATTCAAGAACAAAATAAACTGTTAGCTACAAGCATGAAAAACCTGTGTGAAGAGGATGAAATTGATATATTTTTTAAAAGTATTGCAATGACGGTTAAAAAAATGCCACAGCAAGCGATCAAAGAAGTGAAACTTAAGACACTTACGTTGATCACTGAAATAGATGACAAATATTCAACTCGTCCAACACTACCGTATCAAATACCACCAGATTATAACAATATGTACCAACTGAGTTCACCAGCCAGCTCATACAGTACCTCAACATCAACATCACAAGGGTTTTTGCCGTTCAACTATGGTGACGAGTCTAATGGTTAACCTTTAAAATTTTTTTTTTAATTTTAAATAGTTGGTGCTTACAATAAGTTTATTTGTATAACAGTTACTTTTTATTTATTTTTATTTACTTTTATTATATTTTAAAATTCACTTGTTTTTATTCAATATTGTTTGTTGATTTTATTTAGAAACAATAAATTAACCAAAATTCTGGTTTAAATTAAAATATTTTTGTGTTATTTTAAAGAAGTTATATTACTACTATAAGGAACTATAGATAGTATATTAGATTTATAGCTTATTTTGTAGCTCTATAGTATATTCGCTATCGAATTAATATCGTTTGAAATAATCAAATATAAATACTTCTATTAATATAAAAATGAGAATTAACATCAAACGAAATAGTATATTATTTAGTTTATAGGATATTAAGACGGTTTTTCTGAATATAAATAGGTACAGACTACAGAATATAATATGATATATGTAGAAATTAGAATCATAAATAATAATAATAAAACACATTTTTCGTGGGTAAACACAAACATATTTATTACAAGTTTGTATTAATAATTAAGTATAATAAATAATAATAATGACAATATAAAATATAATATGGGTGAATAATAATACTATGAAACTATAAATTAAATTTCATGTTTGCCACGTTGCAGCTCCTTCGTTAACAAAGTACTCTTTAAAAATGTCTCTCACTGCGACGCCTTCTGTGCTTAAAAATCCACTTTCACTGGCTAAAGGCGTCATGTTAGCACTAGGAGGTTCTTCTGAATCAAATTGATAAAATATCTTTCCATTTTTTTCCAAATATGCGTCTCGTAACATATTATGTAAACAACATGCTACGATTATCAAGTCATCACACGTTGTTGTATTTATATTAATGGATTGAAAAAATACTCTGAATACTTTACTTAATAATCCGAAAGCATTCTCTGTAACTCGTCGAGCACGACTGAGTCGATAATTAAATATTGTTTTTTTACTATCTCCTTTGGCTGACTTTTGTGAAAATGGTCTTAAAATATGTTTGTGCAGTCTGAAAGCTTGATCACCAAGTATGACGTGTGGAACTTTTATGTCAGTGCCAGGAAGTGCACAATCCTCAGGGAATCCAAATGTACAATTCAATATTTGTTGCCCCATACTTGATTTCAAAAAAATTCCACTATCTCCTTCTCTCCCAAACGATCCGACATCAATAGCTATACATTTCTAGTTTGCGTCCACCATAGCCAACAACACGATAGAAAAATATTCTTTATAATTAAAGAACAAAGAACCTGAATTACTTGGACATTGGATTCTAACATGTTTTCCGTCAATTGCCAGTACACAATTAGGAAAGTTCCACTTCTGATAAAATTCATCTGCTTTAGTCTTTAAGTCAACTTGACTGGGATCAGGCAAAAATAGTGGCATTAATTTTTGTTTCATAACTGCTAAAGTTTCTCTCACTATAATGCTAATATAGCTGTGGGAAATACGAAAAGCAAATGCCAAAGATCGGAAGGATTCTCCTGTTGCTAGGTACCTTAAAAAAAAAATATATATTTTGATAAATAACTGGTAGTATACTTATAAAAATAACCAAGAAAATTTACATCTAATTAAATTAATTAAAATTTTTTTATAAAAAAATCAATATTTAAATTTTCAGGTTCTGGGCGGAGCAATGAATGTAATGATATATTGTATCTGTCATTACCCATTACCTTTTGAAGCAGTAATTTACAATTTAAGTTATTTTTGTAAGGTACTTAATAATATTATTCGTAGGTCTTTGAAGCTTTTTAAGTATAATATTCAATTTTATATTATTTAGAATGATATTTTCAAATGCGATTTTTAGAAAAAATAATTCAACCTACTGTATTACTAATAGGAAAATAAATTACTTTAATAGGAATAATACTTATCAAATAACTAAGGCTGTGAATTTAATGCACTAAAAAACTTTAAAAATGCATTAAAAAAATCAAAAATAAATACAATAAAACATGCACTAAAAATGCATAAAATGCAATATAAAATATTTACCAAAAATTATGATATAAAATGCACTGAAATGGTTTTTAATTTAATTTTTATATTTATATTGATATTACAGGCAATTACATAAAAAATTAAAAACGTACAATTATACACCATCACTTAGTTTCTATAGGATTGTAAACAATGTAATTTTTTTTAACATTATTATTATTTAAATTTATTTTTCACCAATTTTAAGATTTATAAAATATAAATGATAGATTTACTAATCAATAAATTATTTTATATTTTATATTTAAAAAAAATATCAAATCTTACCTTAAAGTAAGTGCTAGTTTTTCCTCTGGAGATATTGGCTCAGGTACACGTAATGTCGGTTTCTTCGTTATTTCTTCTTGGACCAAAGATAAGATAAAATTGAATTGATCACGATTTAGACGAAGAAATTCCCGAAATTTTTCATCGTCGTTAATAAGATGTCCACTAATCAAACTTTTAAAAAAACCTTCAGATTTCCTCGTGGAAAATAAACTTTTGAAAGGTTTTCTTTTTTTTGGAATTAAGTTCATAAGTAATTCGTTTTCAATTTCTTCATTACGAAGCAACAATTCGCAAATAGTATTATTATTATTAATGATACTGTTCAAAATAAAATGTTGATTCATTTTGAAAAATCAAAAAATCAGATCTGGAAACTACGTGTGGAAGAGACAACGGTCACAGTAGTACTAAAAGAACGGGATAAAATAATAAAATTTGCAGCGTCTGACGCTACAGGGAAAACAGGGTAAACGCAGCGTTCAGACGCCGCGTCAAGACGCGTCGTTCTATCGCGTCTAGACGCCGAGTCTGGACGCTGCAGGGAAACCGTACCTTTATGGTTATAAAGAAAAATTTATTATTATTATTATTATATACATTTTTTTTTTTTACATTTGTTTTTTTGAACCTTCGTATGCATCCATATGACGATTCATCTCTTCATTATTACCGTCTTCACTCCAATTATTCTCGTACGCATTCATAAGTTCAATCAAATGTATGCCATACCCATCTTCGGATTCATTTGGAGCGGGACTCATGTTTCGTTGCAATGTATCAGGAATTAAATTATGTTCCCGAGGTGGTCTTAGCAAAGGCGGGTTTAACATGCTGGGTGAGATAGTTGACTGTGTTTCACCTTCCAGCAACAAATCGTTTCTCACTCTAAGCACAACCAGTCTCGGCGTTGTATCCACGAACATGTCGGGTGAGGATGGTTCAGACTGAATCGGTGACAAAGATCGGAAAGGGTTTTGAGGTGACCGTGGTAATGATGGTGATGCGGGTGAATGAAATGGCGAAAACATACGATACCAAATACCCATCTGCGACTCTCGGTGGGTGGAGTACCCACTAACTTCGGATGGAGTCTAAATAATAAATAATAAATAATATTAACTTTATTTGTGTATTTTATTATTTTAAAATTATAAACTTACTATGACCCCATATCCGTTTTCATCGTGTTCGTAATCGTCCATTCTTTGAGCGAAAAGGTCATCTTCGATTGGTATTCCCTCTAGAATCCTTCGTTATTCATAGCCGTCAAAACTTGGTGTTGAATTATTAGACATAATAGATAAAGTATTCACGAACGATATAATAAATATAAAAAAATATTTTATGTAAACGTAATGTCAAATAAAGTAATGTTTTGCTACAAACGTATCTGAATAAATCTAATAGTATACTGTGTTGGTAAAAATAATTTGTGATGCGTTTTATAACACGTCTGGTTTAAAACTCATGTGATTTTAAAAATATAACCCATCTAAAGATTTATACACAATGGTTGTTCAGTGAAACCTTTGAAGAATAGATGATGACATACTGAGAATTGTATGTTGCTCGGAGAAACATACGAAATTATTTTCAAATAATATTATTAAATGAAATTTATGGTGGCGGCTCGAATACATGTACAATAATATGGTGCGTGTACATTAATATGATAAAATAGTTCTTCCGCGCATGTGCATGATGAGTCGAATATAATATCAGGGGTAGGACACTTCTGGGCGGCAAGCTGATTATAGAGAATCAACGACTGCAGGTCCGCAGTAGGGCCAAGTATCTGAGAAAGTATATAATTGTAACGTTTGCATTTTTGGTAGCACTGATTTTTCATGATTTTTACCACGTTTTATTGTTATCGCAATTTGTAACGTTTTTTATTGTTTGTCGTTTGACTCATTGACTAGAGACAACAACTCTCTGCCGAAAATTGTGCTTTTATTGTTATATTGTGTCATTTTGTGCATAATATACCGAATATTTCTTAGTTAATTATTTTGTCCGATTTATATTAATATAATCATCATGGTTTATGTATGCCTTGTGAAAGGTTGTATAAATTCGTTCAAGTATACAACGAAGAAGTGTAAACTATTTAAATTCCAAAAGACGAATTAATGTAAGTTGAACGTTAACTATTACTAATTATTAGAGTTAGGATGTTGATGACTTTTGCATTTTTTCTTTTGATTCTATACAATAATATCTTAGCTAAAAATTTGATTCTTGCTCCCTTGTGGCAGAATATTCTAATTTTATTTTGCATTTTTTTATTATTAACGTAATTTTTCAACATTTTTAAATCATTTTTTCATATGAAGGGTAATTTTTTGTAGTTTAAGTACAATGTGGGGGCATTTTTCTCTAATTTTAGGTATTAAGAAAATTGGTATAACATATAACAATAAAAAAAATCATTTTAATATTATTGTTTTGGGGTTTGTGGTGTTACACATTGATAAAACAAGTGCTCTTTAAGACATACAACGATCATACAATGTCGAAAGAGCACTTGTTTTGTCAATGTATAACACTACAAACCTCACAACAATAATATTAAAATGATTTTTTTAATGTTATATGTATACACATTTTCTTTAAAAACCTAATATTTGAGAAAAATGACCCTTAATATGAAAAAAATGACTTTAAGAATAAAAAATGCATTTTACCTAGCTTAAATTTTATTTATATATTTTACTTTATAGTTTGTTTTTAAAATTTTTTAATAATTTTAAATATGCTTTAAATGAAAATGTATACTATTGTTTATTAATATTAAAATTCATATTTTAAATTACTATTACATCCTCTATCACACCCATATCTCTAATAAATATTACTATTATTACATACATTTTTTCACTTAGGTATTTAATTAGACTTTAGTTCATTTTTTGAAGTTTTTAGGGCATTTTTACATTTTTTTTAGGTCATCAACATTCTAACTCTTATTACTTATTAATGCTTATCAATAACTGTATCTAATTAATACTACCATTTTAGGTCCAAGCAATGGTTGATAAATTGTAATCGGAAAGATTTAATTGGAAAATCATTGGAATACTTCAAGGTTTGTTCAGATCATTTCTTGGAATGTATGTACAAAACTGCAGAAAAAAAAGTTCTATTGCCTCATGCTGTTCCTACTGATTTCACAATGATTCCTAAAGAAGATTCTTGTACTACTACGGCCTGTCAAGATACAAGTATTTCCAACCCAATATCTAATGCTTCAGTTTCTACAAGTACTCCATTAAACCAAGAAGAGTCATTTTCTTATTCTTGTTACCATCTCAAAGTACATCATGTTCGACTGATCAACCAATGTCCTCATCAACACAAACGACTCAATTACTCTCATTACATACACCTAGAAAACAAAAGTATAGAGCTCAACTTCAAAACATTAAAAATAAATATGAACAATTAGAACAGAAATTTGAAGCATTGAGTCAAGAAGTACACAAAAAAAGTTGTGCAAATGAAATAGATGTTACTTCAGTAGAATTATTTAATCGAGTTGTTGAAGCACAGTTACCTCCTAATCTGAGCATGGTTATTAAACAGTATGTACAAATGGGCAAGAGAAAACCTCAAGGCGTGCGGTATTCAAATGAAATCAAGCAGTTGGCTCTAACAATATTTTTCTTTGGTCCTCAAGTATACACATTTTTAAAAACATTGTTGCTATTACCCAGTCCAAGAACTTTACGAAGAATAACACAGAAAATTAATATAGTACCTGGATTAAATGATGTCATATTTGAAACCATAGAATTGAAAATAAATAATCTAAAAGATGATGCAAAGGATTGTGTTTTATGTATTGATGAGATGTCAATTAAAACACATTTATTTTACAATTTGTCACATGATTATATAGTAGGGTTCAATAATTCGTACGACAGAAAAACATATGAACCAGCAAAACATGTACTCTGTTTTATGTTAAGAAGCATAAATTATAATTGGAAGCAGCCTATAGCATACTTTTTCATCAACAATAGTTGTACTGGACTTCATCTTCAAAATACTATATTTGCAGTTATTAGTCGTATCCAAAAGACATCACTCAATATAAGAGTATTAACAACTGACCAAGGATCTAATTTTACAAGTTTTGCAAAGGCCATGAATGTATCGTGTGAACGTCCATTTTTTTTTTGTTAATGGCAGAAAAATATTTTATGTATTTGATGTACCACATTTACTTAAGTCTACTAGGAATAACTTCTTCAAGTACCAATTGACTTTTTTAAATAGTACTACAAGTAAAAAACATCTTGTTGATTTCTATAAATCAGACCAAGGATTAAATCGCCTTGCACCGAAGTTAACTGAAATTCATATCAATCCAGGACCATTCCAGAAAATGAAAGTTAAATATGCAAGTCAAATTTTTAGCAACACTGTAGCAGCTGGTATGAAATGTTGTGTTCAAGGTGGTACATTGCCTTCAACTGCAAATGCTACAATAACGTTTATTGAACATATGGACAAATTATTTGACTTGTTAAATTCAAAAAAAAAGGTATCTGGAAGTAAAGATTTTAATCGACCTTTTAAAAACACAGCAAGCCAGAGGGAACATTTATTACATATGCTTGATGTATTTAAAAATATGAAAGTACTAGATCCCAAAATGGTCGATGGTGAAATTTTAATTAATGATGTTACTAAACGGATGCATTTTTTGGAAGGCTGGACAATAACAATTAATTCATTATTGAAGTTGTGGGATGACATTTCAAAACACCAGATCTCGCACCAGACTTTGTTCTATGTACTTACAGGTTCAATCAGGATTGTCTCGAAAATCTTTTTGGACAATTTCGTAACCAAAGCGGAAATAATGTAAATCCCACACCCATACAATTCCTATGGATTTTTAAAAAATTTTCTTCCTCAACTACTTCAAACACTCGGAAGGATCTAATTGCTTAGATGACATGGCTGAAGTTTTAACTACCATTGGATACATTTCTCCTCCACTCAGCAAATCATGTGTTCTATTCCAGAAAAAACTCCATTTGATTTTTCTAATTTGCAATTGGTACCACAGATTACCGTGAATTGTACTTTCCAGCACAAAACGCCCTTACCTATGTTTGTGGTTATTTAATAAAGAAATGTCTTGAAAAACACAGTTGTGATTTATGTGTACATTATGCTCAGCACCAACAACAATTGGATCAATCATTTTTATTCATTCATCATAAAGCATATGTAACTGCTGATCATTCAAACTTTGGAAAATTAAATGTGCCACCTAATGAATTTTTCAACTATATTAATCAATTGGATGATGTTTTTATTGTCAACTTTCCAGTATTAGCAGTAGAATCAAATGTTGGCTCAAAACTAAAAAATTTATTTAACAATATCCCATTCGATCATCCTTGCAAAAATTTTGATATAGAGTTTCTTAAAAAGTTGTACATTCGGTTAAGAATTTTTCATTCCATCAATAAACTAAATAAAGATATGTTAACTACAGGAAGAAAACATCGAAAGTTGGATATTTTCTCACCTTTAAATTTTTTTTTTTATTATGTTTTAATTTTTATAATTATTTGTATTTATGACTTATGTTATTTTGATATATCATGAATAAATTTTGTACATATTTTTTTGTAATTGTTTTTGTTATTGTTATTGTTATTTGCAAAAATAAATAAATGATTTACTTACTAAAAAATATCATGTTTATTTTTTATATCACCCTATAAGCTTAAAAATGGTTATAATAAAACATACATTAGTTTAATACTTTTATTTATATAGAGGTATTACAAAATGATAAAAGTGATAATACAAATCATTTTGGTTCTCTTTTACCAGCCTTGTCTATTTCAAGTTCAATGATGTAGCCTAGTTAAATTTGTTAGGACTAATTACATAGGCGTGTCTATAGGGTGGACAGCTACCTCTCCAACTACTTATTGGAAGGTTTCACCATTAGTCGCTTATATTAAAATATTAAACAATAATGTGAAGATTAGATAAAGTGGTTTGCTGATTCTGAAAGAGATACCATTTTTTAAAAATATGTATTACCTATATTGTAAAAGAATCAGTAACTGTCTCAGATAAGAGATATTTTTCTAAGTTGAGTTTCATCAAAACAAGACTTGGAAGCTCAATGTATGACCATTTGTAAGCATTGTTGGCCTTGTTAGCCATAAGTATTGAACAAAAATCTGTCTACAATATGAAAACCAAGTAGATAGGCGTATGGAATTGTAAAAAGTATTTGATAATTTATTGTATTGTATTATTTGTATTATTTGTTATTTTTACATTTTTTCATTAATAACCTATTTGTTGCAACACAAACATTTTTTCAATTTAAATAATTTTTAATAATGATAATTTTATTTTATATTTTTCATGCCTATTCAATTTTAATAAGTAAGTACCTTATTTAAGTTTCATATTACATTAATGGTTTGCTTTATGTCCTAGCTAGCATTCATTTAACTTGACAATTGACATATTTTTTACTTTGATACTTTGAGAAAAGAGTCACAAATATAGGTAGGTATAGATGTAGTATAAAATGTAGTATATAAAAACTAAAATTTTCCAATTTGCGAAGGAGGTCTGGACACGCCTATGACTAATTAGTAATTATAAATGTTTTCATTTCTATTGTAAAACATTTTTATTCAAATAAACTAATATAATTTTCATTAAATACGTCTATGATTGTCTGTGAAGAGTTAACTTATTATTTTGAAATAATTAGATTAAAATAGTATATTATTTTATCGTATAAAGATATCCCATATTTATTTTATGTATATAACTGGTCAAACTGTTTAATGAACTGGCCCTACTGCGGACCTGCAATGACTGACTCGAGCCTGCGTCCTATGCTGCCTGTATAAATTTTTATCAATGTCCATTCTGATTGTTCTATTCTGTGATAATATGTACAATAATATGATGCGTGTTCAATAATATGGTGTGAGTATGGTAATATGGTGCGTGTACAATAAAATGATAAGCGTAATTGATAACCACGGCGGCGGAGTAAAAATACGTCACACACGTAGTGGGTGGGTCTGCGGCAGGAGGCGGGGGTACATGATGGTCAGGGGGCAGCAGTGTAAAAATACGTCACACACGTAGTGGGAGCGGGTGGTGGTAGGTGGTAAAAATACGTCATGTACGTGTGAGAGCGGGTGGTGGTAGGGGGTCATGGCTCAAGGGCTCAAGGGCTCATGTTTCAGAACTGTCCAATTCATACTACTATGATGCTTCAAATTTTCTCTATAGCTACTTGAAGAAAAACCTATGGAAAACTTATTGTTGTAATTTTTTTCAGGTATCTAGCAACAGGAGAATCCTTCCGATCTTTGGCATTTTCTTTTCGTATTTCTCACAGCTATATTAGCATTATAGTGAAAGAAACTTTAGCAGTTATGAAACGAAAATTGATGCCACTATTTTTGCCTGACCCCAGTAAAGTTGACTTGAAGACTAAAGCAAATGCATTTTATCAAAAGTGGAACTTTCCTAATTGTGTACTTGCTATTGACGGAAAACACGTTAGGATCCAATGTCCAAGTAATTCAGGTTCTTTATTCTATAACTATAAAGAATATTTTTCTATTGTTTTGTTGGCTATGGTGGACGCAAACTATAAATTTATAGCTATTGATGTCGGATCGTTTGGGAAAGAAGGGAATAGTGGGATTTTTTTGAAATCAAAAATGGGGCAACAAATATTGAATGGCACATTTGGATTTCCTGTGGATTGCATACTTCCAGGTACTGACATAAAAGTTCCACACGTCATACTTGGTGATCAGGCTTTCAGACTGCACAAACATATTTTAAGACCATTTTCTCAAAAGTCAGCTAAAGGAGACAGTAAAAAAACAATTTTCAATTATCAACTCAGCCGTGCTCGACGAGTTACAGAGAATGCTTTCGGATTATTAAGTAAAGTATTCAGAGTATTTTTTCAACCCATTAATATAAATACAACAATGTGTGATGACTTGATAATCGTAGCATGTTGTTTACATAATATGTTACAAGACGCATACTTAGAGAAAATGGAAAGATATTTTATCAATTTGATTCAGAAGAACCTCCTAGTGCTAACATGACGTCTTTGGCCAGTGAAAGTGGATTTTAAAGTACAGAAGGCATCGTAGTAAGAGACATTTTTAAAGATTATTTTGTTAACGAAGGAGCTGTACCATGGCAAACATGAAAACTAGTTCTGTAGTTTCATATTATTATTATATATTAATAATTATAATTAATAATTTACGTATTACCTATATTATATTTTATATTGTGAATAGTATTATTTATAATACGTATTTTTATTACAAACTTTTAATAAATATTTTTGTGTTTACCCATGAAAAATGTGTTTTATTATTTATAGATGATTCTGATTTCTCAAATGTTATTTTCTATACCTATTTATATTTTAAGGAACTATATAATTTACTATAAACTAAATATACCATTTCATTTGACGTAAATTTTCATTTTTATATTTAGACGTATTTATATTTGATTATTATCGCAATCACGAATATAGTATGGATCGACAAAATAAGCAATACAATATAAGTATTAATAATAATATATATAATAATAATATAAGTATTAGGTACCGTATATAGTAGTAATATAACTTCTTGAGAATAACAACAAAATATATTTTAATTTAAACCAGTCTTATGGTTAATTTAATGTTTCAAAATAAAACCAACAAACAATACAAAACAAGTGAATTTTAAAATATACCAAAAGTATAAACATTATGAATATGAATATGAGCAACAACGATTTAAAATTTTAAAAAAATGTCCAAGATTAAGCATTAGACTAGTCACCATAATTAAATGGCAAAAACCCTTGTGACGATGTTGATGTACTGTATAAATTGGCTGGTGAACTTAGTTGACATTGGTACATATCGTTATAATCTGGTGGTATTTTATAAGGTAGTGTTTGACGAGTTGAATATTTGTCATCTATTTCGGTGATCAACGTAAGTGTCTTAAGTTTAGCTTCTTTAACCGCTTGCGGTGGCATTTTTTTTAACCGTCATTGCTATACTTTTAAAGAATATATCTATATCATCCTCTTCACACAGGTTTTTAATGCTTGTAGCCAATAGTTTATTTTGTTCCTGAATACTAAGTATGGTGTCCTTCGTATCCTTTGATCGTTTGGCCAAAATAATAGAAATCTTGTCTTCTTTTGACCGAATACGTTTCCCTGCATATGAACTTGATGGCAAATCAGACATATTTTCTGTTTCTTCTTCATCGTTTTGTACGTTTTCTTCGTCTTCATGTCTAATTTCGTCTGCAGTAGATGCATTTGACGTATCGGCATCAGTTATGTCCATATTATTTGTTATAGTACTAAAGTAAAAATAATTAAAATATATTTATAATTTTATGATAATGAATGTATATTGTTAATTGTTATTAATTAGTTGTTTTGGTATACCTACATTAGGATGTGCCTTGGCACACCCAGTAGATCCACCTATGTAATTTATGATATACATAAACTATTATGAGTCAACTTTATAATATAATATTACTTATAAGTATTGCTGTATACATACCTTCTTTCGTATTGGACGGTGTCTAAAAATGATAAATCCATTATAGATCGGTTTTTTTTTATGTGGAGCTGCTGATCCTGTCGGAAGTTTCTTTTTCTGCTTCATATACGTGTCTCGAATATTCTTCCAGCGTTTTTTACAGTCATCGCCTATACATTAGATGGAGCGAGGACAAAGAATAAATAATTAATATAATAATTATAAATACTTGAAAATTTTATTTTCAATACATACTTGATCTTCCTACTTCCACGGATATATTTTTCCAAATATTATCCTTAAAATAAATGTCTTTGTGCTTTTTATGGCCACTATCGAAAATAACTTTATTATATTCAATGAGTACAAGTAAAGCTTCGTCCTCTGCTGAGGAAAATGAAAATTTAAACATGTTGACGTCGGGCGTTTTGACACAACACTAGTCCGGACCAGGAATGACGCTGGACGCCGCGTTAAACAAATAGACGCGCTGCGTCAAACGCAAGTAGCGAAACCAGTCATACACAAAATACATAATCTAAGGTCTCGGCGTCAGACGCTGCGTCTGAATACTCCAGGGAAACCGTAACTTTACCAACCTGGGACAGTGGGACCGGACAACGCGAACAGGTTGACGAAGTCCAAACAACTTCCCAAACATAATATATGTATTTAAGGGGTTCAATGAGGTATTGATCTTCTATGAATACAAACATGCAATATATTATATGCAACAGACCTATACCTAATGAGCAAAATTATTAAATACTTTCGCATATTTAAAGTTGTACGTATGTTGCGTGCCAGTATCAGATTTGAATCTAAATGGTTAATTTGAATGAAAGTTAAGCTTAATAACGAAATATGTCTTTATTGCATATAAATAAAATACATGTAACAAACAAAATAAGTGGCTGAGTGTCGTGAAAGTGCTCAGTTGTTGATAGCTTTGGTACATCTGCCGTTGCTGGTCTTCGGGCTCCCTTATATATTGTGGTGCGTCTCTTGTTTACGTCGAGTTGTCGCCTTCTGGGTGAAACCATGTGTCCTTGTAGTTGTTGTTGCAAATTCGGACACGAATTTGAGAATGTGCAATAACATCTCAAATGCATCATTAGTACACTGTAATTATTGGTGCGCTTACTATCCCGACACGTGTCATGGTCATAGTAGCATCCGCATTACCCTTGACAAGAGGCATGGTCATACTAACTTAGCCTTGTAATCTCGTAGATATCTTATAGATATCTCGTAGCCCATAAAACGTATTTAATAATAATATGCCGTCTGTGGAAGTGAAGTAATGTACCTACACTGATAATTAATAAATACTAATTTTGTATTGAGTATAACGAATTTACCAACAATAAATAGATTTACAATTCGTCAAGTCGAAATCTTATCGACGATAAAATAGTATTTCGACATACTAGCACTATACCTATAGATTAAAACTAACACGGCCGTCATTGACGTGCAATTAATATTGGACTGCGAAAATGACAATATAAATATAAACATAATATAAACGCCACGAAAAATAAAATTGAAATCTCATTTTTTTTTTATTGTTTAGTAACAATTGCATTTCTTGGGGGTGCAAAAACTCGAGATAAACCTGTACGTATTTAATACAAACACAATTATATTTATGATATGAGTACGTATAATTTAGCATTGATTTATAAAGTAAAATGAAATCCAACTACAATATACACTCGAATGAGTTGAATATCGGTATTAAATAACAAATCCGCCTAAAATATATAATTACCCATGTATACAATATTGCCGAGTTCAAAAAATAATAAATATACATCAATACATAAATAGCGTATAGGCCAGGGGCGTATTTATGGGGGGGCTGAATGGGCTGCAGCCCCCCCCCCCGAAATTTTAAGAAAATCTAAAAAATCTTTTCATGGTCTATGAAAGTCAATGCAAAATTATTAAATTCCATTTTATAGATTTAAAATTCGTATTATTTTATTAGCCTATCTAATCATTCATGGACAAACTACCACGGGAGATGATACTGGAAATCATAGATACTAATAAGAACGGTTTAAGATATCTTAAACCGTGGTTGGCACTGAAAGCGCTAGTATGCAGTGAGTAAAAACATTTATTTGATAAGAAACTTTTCAGCCGTAATGTACCGTGGGATTGTATGAATCGTCGCTCAACCATTCTATCTTAAACCGTGATAATAAGTAATTATAAACCTTTCGATAACGATCGCCAATCACTATAGAGCTACACAATATATATTATGTACATAAATATATTATTTTAATAATTTTCATGGGCACAGTCGCGCAGATACAGATAATAGTATATCTGTGTGATATAAACACTGTTATCCTGTTATCAGTTTTGTTTGCGAGTTTTAAATTTCCAATCAGTAAACCGGTAACCGTACAAATAATTTTATCAATAATTAATATATTATTATTTAGCGTACTTGTGTCTTGTAGTTCACTTGTACTTTGTAGTTTTCTTACTCTATGGTTTACCACAATAATTTAGCCTGTGTGTTTGTTAATGATTGTTGTTTGTTTGCTGTTTATATTTTATACTGAACTACTGGAGACTGTACTGACTACTGAATTTGTACTATTATAATTTAAAAAAATGGACAAATTTATCATTCGAAAAGCGAAGGTAAGTCAATAAAATACACTCTATACCTAATATTATAAATTCAATTTACAAAATTAGTTAGTATATTCACCAACTTAAACCAACTTATTTTACAATATAGGATAAAATGCAACTCGGAGCCACTTCCTATCCTGATGATCCGGCTACAGTTGAAAATGAGTCCTTACCTCCGGCTAAAAAAGTAAAATTGGTATGTTATAATAAAGGCTTTAATTTTAATTTTACTCTATATAATATTATTAATCCCATATTTTATAGTTATACTATAGGTATGTACTATAAGTATGTACTTTATATTATAAGTATGTGTACTAATTGATTATAATTGATTTTGTTTACACATATTTAGGCTAACTAGCTATTACTGGGCATGCTTAATATATTTCTCTTGCTTTTTCTATAAATAATGATATTTTTCTTATATTTTATGCTATTATCTACTTAGTAGATTCTACTATATATTTATATACTTTAATGTATAATTGCTTAATAATTTAAATAAAATGCAAATTATTTTTCTTTTGCTTAATATTTGCTTTAACTAAATAGTTGGTTACGGATGATAGTATTGAAAAAAATTCAAGTTGTTCCAATTCTTCAAGCATGTTAACTGCGTCAAAGCCAAATGGTACTAGTAAAAATGTTGAATGTAGATAGTTTTAGTCTTTAATTTAATTCATAAGTTATAATTTATTACAGCAAAAAATAGTTGTCCAGCTCAATCTTCTAGTCACTCAAAATATGATATTGGTTTGTATATCAATTCCTTAAAAAAAATAACTGATGAAGATAAAATTGAAATTTTAAGTCATATTTGGACTCCAGATGCTAAATATAATTTCCCAACTGTAGATCATGGTAAATTTAAACGGACATTTCAATTGAAATGGCTTGACTTATTCCAGTGGTTGACTTATTCAAACAATAAAAATGGTTCTTTCTGTAAGTTTTGTGTGTTATTTTTGAACTCGCATCATGTTGGCAAGGGATTGAATACTGCTGTAGGTACACTAATTGTATGACCACACACAAACTTAAAAAATGCTCTTGATACATTTCGAAATCATGAAAAAAACCAATTATCATCAGTATGCTTTTCAAATTGCTGAAAATATAATGTCAATTTTGAATAAAAAGAAAGATAGTATTATAATACAGCTTGATACAAAACGAGTAAAGGACATATCAGTTAACCGAGCAAAATTGAAACCAATTATTCAGACTATCAGGTTTTGTGGAAGACAACAAATAGCTTTACGAGGACATGAGGATTGGGAACGTATAACGATGGATGAACCAGACACAAATGATGGTAATTTTCGTAGTCTTTTACGGTACCGTGCCAAAAGTGGTGATGTTATTTTAAAAGAACATTTTGAGACTACCAGTTCCCGAGAATTATATACCAGTCCTATAATACAAAATGAGATAATTATAATATTTGGAGAACTTATTCAATCTCACTTAGTAAATGAAATTTCTAAAGCAGAATTTTTTACAGTTCTTGCAGATGAAACTACAGACATTACTCAGGTAGAACAGTTTTCTTTATGTATAATGTATTATGATGAAACTCTAATGAAAATCAGGGAAGATTTTCTTACGTTTGTCCCAGTTGATGATGTTTCTGGTTTAGGGCTAGCCAATACATAACAAAATACATTAGAAAAACTTGGCTTTGATCTAAATAAATTACGTGGGCAAGGATATGATGGTGCTGCGGCAATGAGGGGTAGCTTTCGTGGAGTTCAAGCTATTATCAAAGAAAAACACCCAAAAGCATTGTATATGCATTGCGTTTCTCATTCGTTGAATCTTTGTTTATCAGACGCAGCAAAAATACAAGATACTAGAAATGTTTTTGGGGTGATATCTGATTGTTGTTCATGTTTTAATTGTTCGGCTAAGCGTACTACTATTCTTAAAAACAAAATTTTGGAAATAAAACCAAATGTTCAAGCTACAAAATTAAAATCACTGTGTGAAACAAGATGGGTTTTACGCCATGAATCGGTTTTGCTTTTTAAAGAATTTTTGGAGCCCATTGTTGCTGCATTGGAACAATTACAAACTGAGGGAACACATGGCACTGATTTAACTAGAACTAACGGTATGTTAAACTGCATATATAATTTTAATTTTATTGTAGCAGTTAATATTTCAAGTAAGTTATTAGGATATACATATAATTTGTCACAATACTTACAAAAGTCAAATTTAGATCTAGCTACAGCTCTTAAACAAATAGAAACCATAACATTAAAATTTCAAAAAATGAGAGAAAATTGTTCAGCTGTATTTGGTGATATTTACAAAGAAGCAAAAGCTATTGCAACATTATTAAATGTCGAGGAAAAAAATCCATGAATATGTGTTAATCAAAGAAATCGATCAAATATTCCACATAGTTCCACTGAAGAATACTATATGAGAACAAATTTATCCCCCACTTAGATGATTTAATTTCATCTTTAAATGATCGTTTTATGACTCAAAAAGAAACTATTATTTCGTTACAGTATATTTTACCCTCTCTTTGTATTAGTAAATCATTTTTATTTATTCGTGAAGCACTTGATTTTTACATGGATGATTTACCAGGTTTTCAAGATACAGTTGAGGCTGAGTATGATTTATGGATATCTAAATGGACCTTAGTAGAACCATCATCAAGACCTTCCACCTCCACAGACGCTTTAATTTCTTGTAATAAAACTCTATATCCTAATCTCTACCAACTGCTGAAAATACTTGCCATACTTCCCGTGTCAACTGCATCAGCTGAACGCAGTTTTTCAACACTGCGAAGGTTAAAAACATATTTGAGAAACTCAACTTCAGAGAATCGTCTTGTTGGTTTAGCATTACTAAATATTCATAGAGATATTTGTATAACGGACGATATGGTTTTAGACAAGTTTGCCAACAGTGGACGAGCTAGACGTTTAAAACTTATTATATAGTACCCACCTAATACCTACATTGTATACATTGTGTTTTAAATCATTAAATATAATTTTTTTGTTTTACTGTATTACTATGTTTATAAATGTTAATCAGCCCCTCCCGAAATAAAATTCTGGATACGCGCCTGGTATATGCATAGTAAATATATGGGAAACTTTAAAATATATAATATTCCAGTAATATACGTAGGTATGTATAATATATTATTAAACGGTGGTAATAGTTAAATATATTAGAGCTTTAACTCTCGACAATCAAATGTAAAAACGAAAAAAAAAAGCAAAAAATCAAGAGCGTCCAGGTGGCCGTGCGTTTCAAGGCGCTGCCGTCGGATCGACGACGAATTCGCCGTAGCGGGATTCCAATCTGGCTACCTTAGCACGGGGACCTAACGCCTAAACCTATCGACCATGACAAAATAAACAGGTATGACAGCAACTTAGTGATACGCATAAAATGGCTGACGATTTGCTCCTTATCAGTACGTTTGTTATCATTCACAATTCAAATTTAATTTAATTCAAATCATTGACAAAAAATCAGTAAATCATTATTTTATTAAACATTAAACAATAAAAAACATTTTATAGACTTAACATACCTTACTAACTTAGTATGAACCATGAACACATAAAATATAGCTTATTCAATTTTTATTTGGTAAATTTTTGTATTTTTTGTTTATCTTTTTTTTTAAACTGTTGGTCCATAATTTTCCTGTTCAGATTATTCAATCTTATATAAGTTCGAGTTCGAATTATGCATTGAATAACCTCTTCAGGTATTCCTAAATATTCAATATGTGGTTTTACAGTTTTCATAAGTTTTTTAAAAATATTTGGCTCATTGGATAAATTGTCCTTGTGAATTTCTTTAAAATATTTTTCAAATATTTTTACAGCTTTAAATAAATCATTCGACGGAATCTTCAAACTGCCTTTAGACATATATTTGGTCCAACTATTTAAATCTCCATCATATGTACCTATTAAATGTGGAAACTTTTCAGAAAACCTATTTGCAACATAACCAGTCACATATTGTGCACAATTCTCCTCAATGCTATCAAATGGTTCTTCAATGTTTAGCTAAAATACATAGGTAGATAGTAATTATTAAAATCTTATTTGTTCCATTATTATTTATTTTATATTAATTAATTTATAATTAGGTACTTCAAACTGTTGTAAAATATCCAAGTGTGTTTGTGGAACCACTATTTGTCGAACTCCAACAGTAGATTCGAGATTGGCTACATCATCAGTGACAACTGTTTGGTCATTTTCATTAAGATTAGAATCAGTTATGATTGTAAGTGTTAAGCAGTCGTTTTCTTCTAATAAGTTTGTTTCAATACTCTGTTCAGTGTTAGTTTTATTCGTGAACACAACATTTGAATGCTTTCCCAGTATAAACCATCTTAAGCTAAAGCAATTAAGGAACAAATTTACTTTAGCTACCTAGCACATTTTTTGAATTTTTTCTTTCGAAAGAAACATATAATAATATAACATATAATATATAATAATATAACATATAATAATCTGATAATATAATATGGTATAAAATTCATTCGTCTAATCCCATTGCACATTGTAATGTGCATAGTTCAGGGCCTAATATCGTGAGAACGGTTATAGATACTAATCATTTGATAAGAGGTAAACTTATTCATATGCTATTTATTTGTATTAATATCGTGTCACGGTAATTTTGAGATTATCAAGGAATGTTGGATAAATAAAATTACAAAAAAAAAAAAAAAAATCCAAAGACATCATATTTTTCTTGATATTTTATAGAATCTCACTGTGTTAAAAGGTAAACATACTTGTGATTAAACTGAAATCGAAAATATCACGTGTTCTAACATATGATATAATAATTTTAATCAACTTAACTCTAATCAGTGATTTTATATCAATTATTCAATTGTATGCACATTGTAATGTGCCTGTTGTCTGAAAGGGTTAAAGAATTATATAAATACAACATACCAATGTTTAAAGTCTAGAGCAGTTATATTTGAACTTGCACTTCCCGCCATACCTTTTAAATAGCTATATAAATTTTCCAATGCATCCTGATTTAACTTTCGGCTTAAAATGTAAGAAATTCAATGTAA
This sequence comes from Aphis gossypii, assembly GCF_020184175.1. Lineage (NCBI taxonomy): Eukaryota > Metazoa > Arthropoda > Insecta > Hemiptera > Aphididae > Aphis > Aphis gossypii. Next base: position 51,007 of record NW_026083042.1, read on the forward strand.
TTCTTTTAAATCATCCAATAAATTCTTTAAAGATTTATTACATATCAAAATTCCTTAAAAAAAATTGTGATTTATATTGTATTCAGATATATATCATAAAAAAATATTGTATTTTCAAATCTTTTTGAAATGGGAGCAAATGTTGTTTCTTGTGAAATCTCATAATCAGTATAAAATTACTCATTTTCTCAATCAGTTCATTTTGATCTTTTAAATTTAGTCCATAACTTTCTGTACCATTATCAAACTTTTGCTTTTTATTAAATAGATCAAACCATTGATCAATCAAAGAAATCATTTGTGCGGCCTATCATCAAACAAAATTGTGTATCATAATACGTGAAATAGAAAATTCTAAAAAAGCTTAAATATAATTATTAATTAAAATTATCTATAACTCTTACATCTCACCAATTATATTTATCTATATATTGCTGTTCACCAAAAAAAGCAATTGCCTTTACAACACTATTTGATAGCAGCTGTACTGTAATGTCTCTCAGAAACTTTGTATGCAAATTTAAAATCATGTTTTGAGTTATAATTTATAAGTTCCTGAAATATATGTATCCCAACATATTTTCCATTTGGTAATACAAACCCTCTAAAAAATATATGTATATAAATAATATCAGCTTGTTTTATCATTTTCAATAATACACACTGATCAAGTAGATGATATCTTAAAAGTTTCATTAAATGAGGAACATCTGCAAAAACATGGATATTTCTCTGGGTACATGGATGTTCAAATGATGAATTTGTTATTGATATATTTAAATTTCTCCACAATCGAATATTGGATGGGCCCATATCATTGACTATCGCTATAGTATCATAACCAATATTATGTAGCCCTTTATGATATCGAATAACAATTCGTTTGTCATATTGGTGTCATAATCATAATATATGGGTTGCTTCCAATCTTTTACTATACCTATAATTATGAACGATAGTCAATAAAATTGATTATATTGAAAATTTTAGTTTCATAATTTACCTCGAGCAATCACAGTTTGCACACGTTTATATGGGCCTAATACTTGCTCATTTTGTTTATCAAAACAAATTCTTTTTGATATATACGTTTCATCAAAACTTAAAACCGTTAGTTTATCAATTTTACTAAATGACTCGCCCTGAAAATACAAATGATAGAATTAAAAAAATTATTTTCTTAATTTTAGATTCTGAACGGAGTGATGAATGTATTGATTTTACAATGATGTGTGTTTTTTTTTGTCTGTCGACAACATTTGGAGCAGTAAAAATGCTTCGATTTTTGACTTCAGCCCTTCTTTGAAAAGGAAATTGAATCTAATTGGTACTTTGGGGGGTCAAAAGTTAAAAATTTTCAATACTTTTTAAATGAATCGGGAAAAACCCTAAAAAAATGAGGGAAAACCGGGATTTTTTACGCAAAACCAGTTTTCGTCAAAATCGAATTTTTTATTTTGCAATAACTCAAAAACTCATCGATTTAAATACTTGAAATTTTCACCAAATGTTTATATTAGCGTTTTCCATACACCGTTAAATTTTCAAAGCATTTTGACTTTTTTTGAACTATTTATAGACAATTGAAATTTTCAATTTTTCTATGTATTTTTTTTTTAAATAACGATAAAAATATTTTGGCTGACCAGAAAATCTTGAATATTTAATACAAAGTTTCTTATAAGTTGTTCTTGATGTGATAAAAAAAAATCCGAAATTGTTAGTCACAATTTTTTTTTTATAAGTGCTTAAAGTTCGAATTTATACGAAATATGTCAAAATTGCGAAAATTTGCAAGTAATTTTGTGGTTGGAAAATCGTAAAATTTTTTTCTTTTATAACTAAGTTTTGAAAATTTGGTACAAGGTTCTCCATAAATTTTTCTTCAAATATCTGTAAAAAAAACTCTACCGGATGCAGACAAAACAATTTTATGAGTGTTTGAAATTTAAATTTGTACAAAACCGCGTTAAATACGGTTTAGCCTTAAACGATTTTTGATATTTGTTATTATTCAAATAGTATAAGTCGTAAATACTTGAAAATTTTACCAGTTATTTAGATTGGAATTTTCTTTACATGATTAATTTTCAAAATATTTTGAGTTTTTTGAGCTATTTATAGACAACTGAAATTTTCAATTTTCCTAAGAATTTTTTTTTGAAGTGTCAATAAAATTTTTTTGGCATAGTCAAAATATTTGAAAAATTAATACAAAGTTCCTCATAAGTTATTCTTATAGTGATTAAAAAATTATAAGAATACATATGCATAATTTTTTTTTATTAGCATTTGAAGTTCAAATTTTGACAAAAATTCGTCAAAATCATGAATATTTGCAAAATATTTTATAGTTTAAAATTCATAAAATTGTTTGTATTTATACCTAAAATCTAAGTCAAAATTGATTAACCATGCCTTTTGCGAATGCGTCCTAATTGAAAAATAAAATATTTGTTTCAAAATAGAATATACGACAATATTTAAATATAATATATCCTAGACTGACAAATCATCTCCGTTCAGAATCGTTTTTCGTATACAATGATTCCTATCATTGCATTCAAATGTAACCTACCCTAGTCCGAGGTCCACCCCACTTCCTAATGTACAGCAGAGCGGTACCCACTTACCGACTTTTTGTTATTATTTACCCTTAAATTTCATGAGTGACATTACGCTTGTAAGTAAACCTGGATTCAAAGAGAATTTTGATGCCCATGCTCGAAGTGTAGACATACCTTAAGATTTGCAAATTATTTTGTAGTTCAAAATTCATAAAATTGTTTATATTTATATATAACGTTAAATATTTAGACTGACAAATCATCTCTGTTCAGAATCGTTTTTCGTTTACAATGATACCTATCATTGCATTCAAATTTAACCTACTCTAGTCCAAGGTCCAACCCACCCTCTAATGTACAGCAGAGCGGTACCCACTTGCCGACTTTTTTGATATTAAATATTAATTTTTGGCATATAAAATAATCTTTTTTTTGTATCTAAAGAAAGAGACATGAAAAAATTACTTGTCGACTCACAGGTCATGATCGTTTAGTGGTAGTGATAATTTTTTTTACATTCACGATGTACAATATTATATGTATAATCTAATAAGGCCGCTACCTAGGGCCACATACAATGCCTTAGCCACTCTATAATAAAATATATAATACTGAAATATTACACTTAGTTGGCCAAACAAAACTACTGTATAATGTTTTGTAGAAACACCTATCTTGTTGTAATAATAACCCACAGAGTAATAAGAATATAGAGATGGCAATTGTACATTGGCACATATGTACAATATACTGCCATGTGTGTCTATTACCAAATACATATAAAGCTAGATAGCGCTGCGTTCTACCTATTTATTATTTTAGACAAAAATAGTCTAAGTGATAGCAAATAAGTAAATATTCAATAATATTTATTATATTATAATACTATTACCTATTATAAATTATAATATATTACCCGTAAGGCGTACAGTAAATAATTATAAGTAGGTACTTATTATACTATATTATTTAAGCATATACTATAGACTATAATAGTACATTATTACTATTAAAATGCCGAGCTGCGCTATTTGTGGTAGAAGCAGAAATAAAAAAACTAAAGAGGAGCATATTACATTTCATAGGTAAATACTATATAAATTTATAATAGTACATAAGATATTAAGATAACTACTAGTAGTAACTTTGTAAGATATTAATGATATTATATAATATTATATGTACAACACAATACAATATACCTTTCATTTAGCTAAATTGGATTTATACTTATTAAATAAGAATCTTGTTTGTATCATAGAGTTATAAGAATATTAAAATAAGTAGGTTATTTTTATTATTATTACCTAATGGTTAATACTGAAATTGTTGTCTATAATTCGAAGGCTTCCTCAATCTACTATGGTTCAAGCACAATGGTTAACATTTTCCAGGGAAAATGGAATCCATGAGAGCTTATTGAAGCCTTCTGTTAGTTTATTTTGTTCAGCCCACTTCACTGCTTCTTGTTTCGAGAGATATACTTATACCACACATTTAAAATTGAATGCTGTTCCAACAATTATGATCAAAAGAGTAAAATGTGTAAGCTACATTATTATACAATATTTATTTATCATCTATATGTCGTGTTATTCACCTATATAAATATGTAATGCAACCTAGCAATATTAAAGCATTATAGAATCAGCTAGTTTTAAATAATAATCATAATAATTTTAGGCAAAAATTCTCTACCCAGAAATTAAGATACCTATTTGCATCAACGAACCTCTATGTATCCAAAGTAGTAGCTCAACACTAACTTGCAGCGATTTGACAGATCATCCTATTTCTGAAGAAACTACAGGATCTAGTGAATGTAGTTCTCCAACAGTTGTTCTAGTATTGCTTCATATTTTTATTTTTATTCTTTTAAATAAATTAATTGTAAATAAATTGTTTAGGTTTTTAAAAGATCTGCCAAACAAATTACATTTGAAAAGCACAACTCTCCAGAATCTCTAACCTGTGACTCCACTTTATTGAATGCTGTTATTTCAAAGGTATAATTAGTTATTAAAACTTAATAAGGAACTACTAAAAAATATTAACATGAAAATTGATTTGTTTATATGTTTTAAAAGGAATCTAGTAAAATGATGATTGATGAAATGTGTAAGCCCGTTATAAATGACTCACCAAATCGTCTTAGACTCAAGAGAACTGTATCATCGTTGGCAAATATTAATATATTGAAGTCAAAAAAGATTAAACTGCTCAATCAAAAAGTGAAACGTCAAGGCAAAAAAAATAGCTTCAATGAAACGAGTGATCGAGACTTTGAAAAAAAATAACCTTGTCAATTATGACACAAGTGAATTGTTGTCTTCCAGTTTTGGTAAGCATAAAGATATGCTATGTAGATTTGTTGATAATAATCAAGGTAAAAAGCTAAAAAAAAATATAGTCAAGAGTTAAGACGTTTTGCCATCACACTGCACTTCTTTTCTGCCAGGGCATATAACTTTATTAGAAACGAATTTAGTACTGTTATGCCACATCCCCGTACATTAAGTAAATGATATGCTCATACTAATGCTAATCCTGGTTTTACTAGTGAAACACTTAAAATTTTAAACTTAAAATGTAAAAATTCTGATCACCCAATAATGGCAATACGTCATCATGTAGAATGGGATGGAAAAAACTACCATGGTTATGTTGATTTTGGAGCTGGTATTGATAGTGATAAGTCAGATATTGTTTCTGAATGTTTTGTTTTTATGTTGGTGTCTATAAATGAACGGTGGAAGATTCCAGTAGGAATTTTTTTGGTTAACCATTTAAATAGCTCTCAAAAGTATGAGTTAATTAATCAATGTTTAAAGTTAGTATTTGAGACTGGTGTAGAGGTAGTTAGTTTGACTTTTGATGGATGTTCATCAAATATAAATATGGCCAAACAATTAGGATGCAACTTTAATATTAAAACATTAAAAAGTGAATTTGAATTTAAAAAAGACAATAATTCAATTAAAAAAATTTACATTTTTCCTGATCCTGCTCATATGATTAAATTGGTAAGAAATACATTTGGAGAAAAAAAAATTCTGTTAGACAGCAACAATAATGAAATTAATTTTAGTTATCTTCAAAAACTTTTAATACTTTAGAAAAATGAAGGGTTGCATTTAGGTAACAAATTAAGAAAACAGCATATTATATTTTTTAAACAGAAAATGAAGGTTAAACTGGCTACTCAATTATTGAGCAAGTCAGTTGCCGATGCATTAGAATTTTGTAAAGATGTATTGCACCTAGATGAATTTCAATCATGTGGTCCTACAATTCATTTTATTAGGTTATCCAATGATGCCTTTGATATATTAAATTCGAGAAATCTTAAACAATATAGGAAAAAAAAAGTTTTATGCAACAAGAATATAAATGATTGTAAAATATTTATACATCACTTTTCCAATTATATACAAAATTTAAAGTTTTCTGATGGTAATTTAGTAATAAATTCTAACAGAAAGACCGGATTTTTAGGGTTTCTTATGTGTTTTAATTCGTTATTATATTTGTATAAAGAACTTATTGAATCCAATTGTTTAAAATTTCTTCCTTGTTATAAGATGAGTCAGGATCACTTGGAACTATTTTTAGGAGCAATAAGGTCTCATCAAGGCTTCAATAATAATCCCACAGCCCGACAGTTAAGAGCTGCGTATCTTAAACTTTTAATTCATGCCGAAATTAAACAAGGAGGTATAGGTAATTGCATTCCTTTAGAAGATATTGATATTTTAGTAAATTCTAGTTCTAATTAATATAAAAGAACCATATGAGAAAATTAATGAAACAAATATTAACTATGTTAATGATATTGAATGTGAAATTGAGACATATTTTTTGAAAGATCATGATTACATAATTAACAACAATTCCTTATCTCATTTTTCTCATGAAATAATTATTTATATAAGTGGCTTTGTTTCTCATAAATTAACCAGTAAAATAAAGTGTGAAATTTGTTTATTAGCATTAATTGGTAAAAAAGAAAACTTTTTAAAATCACTAATTAATCTAAAAGATAATGGATGATTAGTTTATCCAAGTAATGATGTGATTGATATTTGTGTTCAAACAGAAAAAACTATGAGAACATTTGGTTTAAATAATTTGAAAAATTTAAATAAATTACATATTCAGAATAAAACACTTAGTTGTTTTATCAATGATTCTCAAATTTTTAATAATATACAGTTTCATAATGAAAATGATCCATTTAATAACCATACTATACTTTTAATTAAATCTATTATATTATGTTATTATGACTTAAAAATTAATTACATATGTAAAAAACAAAACGAAACAGATTCTTTACGTACATGGTTCAATAAAATGGTCATTTTTAAAGGTCAATGATTTAATAATTATTATTTTTTTTTTAACTAGAGTTTTATAAGCTAATATAAAATATATTGTTATTTTTTTTTTATATAATTATTTTATTATATTAACCACAATTTAAGATTTATAGGTATATCTTTAATTATGATATTAGGTAGCTATAGTTTTAAGAATTGATAAATATTTTGTTTTTATTATTATGTTATGAGCTTGTAGTTTATTTTTATTCATTGCTATATGACTAAATATTTTATTTATTATTTTTTTTGAACTTAAAGATATTTTTTATTGTGAATTAGTTATACATTTATAACATTTATGTATAATAAAAAACTTTTATTTTGTTCATTTATAAACCTAAATTTGTTCTTTGTTTTTGATTTCAGATTTTGATCGTCTGGAACGATCCTAGATGTCTTGAGGATATCAAATTTGTTTAACAAGAAATATTGTTGATTATAAGATCAACAAGCAGACAAAAGTTAATAGCATGGAGTAATAATAATCTTGTTATTACTCTATGGCTATTATTTATATTTAGGCCCTAGAGTCCTGGACTATTATGTCCTAAAATCTACAACAATTTTACTTAGTTTAATTTTCCAGTTTAATTATGAAACTTTAATTCAATTTATTGTTTGTTTTTGATTTCAGATTTTATTTTGATCGTCTGGAACGATCCAAGATATCTTGAAGATATCATATTACTAGAAAATTAAATGCTATTGAACATAAAATTAATAATCAAAATTAATATATATAACATGAAATATTAAGAATATTATTCATTTATTTATTAAATAAAATAGTTTTTTAATCTGTTTATACTTGGTTATTATTTTTATCACCTAAATAAATTATATAATACACCTAATGTATTTACAAGGTATATTACTGTTTAAATACTTAAATATTAGTATGCTTATGGTTTTACAGTGTGTATTGGAATGGTTAAAGTAATTATAAAATTTAAGTATGGTAGGTGTCTGGTGGTTGGGTACTACTTCCTTACAGGTCTGTATCCCCTGCATAATTTTAGCACCCCCAGTGTTTGGCCTCTACTTGCACGTATGCATATGAATGAGCAGTATATAGTTTTCAATGAAGACGATAGATTGATCTCCTTTGATACACAGTACACACATTACGAACCCAAGCGTTTTTTAAGTTTTAGTTTTTACAACATATAGTAAGTATAATTAATAGTGGAGCAGTGCCTTAAAAATAATATGAAATGACATTTTTACATTTAACTGTAAGTTGTAACCCAAATGTCCAATATGTCTATTAAAGCACGAAAGACGGGACAAAATTTATAAGATTATTCTGGAGTCAGATAGTTATTATATTATTTTTTTATTACATTATGTAAGTTTACTAAGTTTCACTGTTATTTGTTATAAATGAATTTATTGTATTAATTTATTAAAGCTTAAAAATAAATAATATAGAATTCAAGGTGGATATATTCACCTTGATAGAATTATTTCATAATTATTTTTATCTGTAATGGTCACACTGCATCGTGTCCGCTTGAGCCTCATGATAATTTCACATTGCCATCTCTATATTCTTATTACTCTGTGTAATAACCTATAACATATGGTTAATCATATTATCAGATTATTTTGATAATAAGAAGTACGAGGCCACTCATTGCAGGGTGACCGTAAAGAGGGAATATTGTGGTGATGGCTCGCCACAAACCTTAGATCATATACAATGGATAGAGCCATAGCTTAATATTTTGATGCCAACATTAGTGACGAGTCGCGAGTTATGTGACCTCTACTGCGCACGCGTAAGCAACTTGTCGCATATTTTTCCCAATTTATATTATAATATTAATTATTATTTATTATAATACTAATATATTATTATAGGAATAATCACAGAACTAAATACAAAATATAAGTATTTAGTATTTACTATTTAGTTCAGTGGAATAAAATAATAAATAATAAATAGACCGAGATAAATTTGCGACTAGTCGCTTACGCATGCGCAATAAAAGTCACATAACTCGCGCCTCGTCGCTAATGTTGGCATCATCGACATTATGTGTAATCTATATGCCATGGCTCTATCCATTGTATATGATCTAAGCCACAAACCAATTGATACCATGATAACAATTGATAGGAGGTATATTGATAATGTATATTAAAATATTTTTGTGATAACAGTGTTATTGTTCTCATTAAATATTAAATTTTAATTTATAATGAATAATTATTGTTATGTTTGAATTAAAAAATTTAAGAACCGATCGACATTTCTGTGCCATTTGGCAAGCAATCATCGCGGACCATTTCATCTTGCCAATGCGACAAAAAATGTTGAAGTACATGCCTATAAAAATTATTTGTAAGTAATCAACTTACCAATAAATGATACCTACATATTTTCTGTTACGTTCCAGAGCCCATCTGTACCAAACCAATTATTGTAAACGGCTGCAATTCAGAATCTACTCTTACCGATGAATGTTCAAACAAAGATCACCGCTACCAGTGCAGTATATGCCAAAAAAAATTCTTATTCAACTCACTGTATGTGCGGCACATCTCCACTCATATGCCAGGAAAGTATTTATGCAATTATTGCCCAAAAGTATTTAAAAGAAATGATACCTTAGTAAAACACACAAAATATATTCATTTAGGCAATCTAACAGTGAACAAATGCAATACATGTTCAAAGAGGTTCAAATACAAAAGTTCATTGAAGGAGCATATAATAAACAGTCACTTTGTGAAGAAACAAAAACACATATGTAAGATGATGCAAACAAGGTCTATATTCAAAAAAACTTTAAGATACCACTTGAACGCACATCATAATAAACAAGAATTTAGGTGTGGTGTGTGTGGGTTGACGTTTACCGCACCTTACATGAAGAGTCGTCACCGAAATAAACATGTAACAACAACAATATCTTAACCAAAATATATCACAATGTTTTAAAAGATTATTTTTTTTCAGGACCCTTGAAGCATATTCCACAACCTTTTCATTGGCACCCATTCATGAATCAAATAATTCAAATGGAACAGCACTTAACGCCTCCGTCAACGAATGAAGCATTCTTGTAGATGGATGTGATTAAGTTTTCATATATCGAGTACAACATATAAGTGTAATGTTCCACACTACCCAAGGGGTCTTACACATAAGCGCGTTTTTTTATAAAAGTGGTTTCACTTATAGCCCTAATCCACCGAACCGTTTCCACAGTTCATTGATTTTTATGCTGTAAAATAAAAATAGAAATTATAATATTTATAAGAGTTCAAGTTGTTTAAACTTTAATATATCACCTCTTTTTGTTTGTGCCTGCTTTTTGTCCATGGATTATAAAATGTTGACTCGCAATGCTCGCACTTAAACTGTTCTTTCTTGGCATGTTTATTTACATGGTACTTCAAATTTTTCTTTGTTACAAAGTTTTTATTACAAACCTTGCATTTAAATAATTTTGGATCAGAATGTTTATATTCTGTGTGGTGTTGTAAAGAACTAAGATGTATAAATTCTTTTTCACACTGTGAACACTTAAATGTCTTAGACGTGTGAGAAAGTTTATGGTGCATCATTGAGTCTTTACGTTTAAATTTTTTTGAACAAATATTACATAATATATTGAAATAAACTTCCATGTGTGAGTGTAGGTGTCTCACAACATGCGAACGATATTTATTTTTGAAATGGCAATTTGGAAATATACATTGGTACCCAAATTTGTCATGATATATACAATGAAAAGGCATTTTATATTTTTCAAGGTTTTGTCCTAAGCAAAATAAAATATATATAACAAATTTGTTAAAATCAAGAGCAAAATAATTATCAATCGTGTATGGATTATAGTAATAATTAAAATTGAAATTACCTGCAATAACTTTTCTCATACACGAATTCATATTGTTTTCATCAAGTTCATTCGATGATGATGAATTAGTAGATGACAATGGTTTTGCAGGATTTTTTCTTCTGCATTTCAAAAAGTCGTCATCTTCTTCAGCTGAGACAACCACTCTACTTGGTCCAGGCGCATAAATATCAGTAACTAGAAATTTAAAAAAATAAATATCAATTTATTCATTGTTTCCGCACCTTTTTAATAAAAACAATAATACATTTATAAGGAAGAATATTTAAAAAAATAAATATTTATTCAAAAGAATTTTTTAGGTATCTTATAGGTACTGTAATGATAGCCACATATAACGCTATAATAGTGGCATCATCATAATCCCTTACATGTACATAGTCGCACATATGTTCAGTAAATTATTCACTCGATAGTAAACATATGTGGTCAGACACTGTTATGTCCTTTGACCATTATATAATTTTATTACACCACCGGCTCAAAAAGACACCCATCAACCATCAGGCTCTGGTGCACAACGTCACTCTCCCTGCGTATGCATTTGGCAGTGGATGTACGTTAAGAATTTTAATAATATGTACTAATTAGTAGAATCAGTTTATATTAGTGATTAATAAATGTGTTATAATATCTTCAATAGTTTGTTATTTTTCATTTGATTAATACTAAGTTTATTCATCAAATACCGGACAATCAGACAAGGGTAAGTTAATTTACTTTGTAATACAAATCCTTATAAATGTATCTACATGCGTGTGCAAATATATACATAAGAGGATAGTAATTCAGATTGTGTGCGCAATATATATAAATGGTAAATCTTACATAAATTAAAAGATCAATAATAATTATAACTAAAGAATTAATAATATAAAATATATATTGTGCAACTACGATCATTTTTGATTTACTACAGTACTTTAGGTTTTATGACCATTAGTAGTATATTATCAGGTAGGCAATCCACACGTGGTGGATTACGGACCCCGCGAGATGTGTACGTAAGTTTATAATTTCTAACACCTAAGTTTCAAAGTTACATCATTTTTTTTTTTTTTTTTACTACGGTGGGTAAAATACAATAATGTGTCATCTCGTGGTTTTTATATTGTTGACTGTTGGTAAAACAATAAAACTTGGTATAACTTGTTATGTTAGTCTATTGCTGTGAATTTGAAATTTACTGTGGACATTGACTTATTTCGCTAATTCTTATTTTTGTCGTTATGGTTTTAACAAAATATAACAACAGGTCTATAACTATTATATTTAATCATAATCAATAGCGACCTTAATATAGTTTATTTTCTTGCTGGACTTCAGTGACAGTTGTTGTTTTACATCCAGATTCCGAACTTTTCTGGTGGATTTTCCTACATCTAGACACGCGGTAGCGTGTCAAGCCAAGTTCTAGCTACAGAACTAGCGAGCAGCACCGTTTGTAATATTACACGAACCATTTGGAGCCACTTTTGACCCCCTCATAACTCAAAAACTATTCCACATAAACATGTCAAATTTGGCTCATATATTGAGACTTACGAGATACATATGTTTTCCAAATTTCATAAACATACCTCAAACCGTTATTTAGATATTAACGTCCCAAAATCGTCATTTTTATCACTGACTGACTTACCTATAGATCAAAATTCTAACCCAGTTCCAGATGACCTAGAAAGTTCAAATTTGGCATACAGATAGGTAGTTAGGTTAATACAAAGGAAAAAATCAGAAACTTGAAGATTTTTAATTTTTAATTTTTTTTTCAATTGGTTTTATTATAATTTTTCAATTAATTATCTATTATGTTTTATTTTTCAATTAATTAATTAATTGCCTCTAATTTAATGTAGTGTTGACTTAAATTGTTCCGCTAACTTTACGTACAGCCGAATATGTGTCGATATTGTCGACCCGCGCGCAGCAACATGTAGAGTACAACCGCCTGCGCACGCTATACCGCCCCGACTTGGCCAAATTAAGTATAAGTAGAAAACGCATAAAAAAATTCCAGATACTGAATGGGCAATTAACCTAAACATTTTAAAAGTTCAGGAAAATATATGTTATAAATAAATTTCAGGACTGACCATTGAACTTGGCATCCATTTAGATCTCACTTCTTTTGTCGTTGAAGTCAACAACCAAAGCATATTATTTAATTGAACTTGGCTATCATTTTACATATATGTTTTGTTGGGATTATCTATACTACTATATATACTATATAAGTAGGTGTAAAATGGGGCTTCTGGAACCTGAGCTTCTGAGCCGCCGCCGTAGCTGAGCCGTCGCCGTCCCCACCACCGTCCCCGCCGCGCCGCCGCCGTCCACGTCCTCGCCCCCGTCCTCGCCGCCGTCACCACCACGGTCCCCGCCGCGCCACCGCCGTCCACGTCCCCGTCACCGTCCTCGCCGCCGCCGCCGTCACCGCCGCCCCCGCAGCCGCCATGGTTATCATATTATTGTACACGTACTATATTACCGTACACATATTACCGTACTATATTACCGTACTATATTACCATACTATATTACCGTACTATATTACCGTACTATATTACCGTACTATATTACCGTACACACACATCTTATATCTTATATATAAAAATGAATCGCAAAATTTGGTAAGCGCATAACTCAACAACGCCTGGACCGATTTCGCTCATTCTTTTTTTGTTTGGGTCGTAATTGTCAGGAGAAGGTTTTTACGGACGAAAAATTTGAGAAAGTTATCGGGTTAGAGAAATATGACGAGGTGGTGATGAAATTACAGAGGCGCCATCTATCCAGCAAATAGTCAACTAAATTATTTTTGGTAGTCAATGGCAACCATTTAAATAAAATAAATCATTTATTTAAAATGTTTTTAAAAATGCATGCAAATAGACATACAAACAACGCAAATGTTCGCAAATGTTCGTTGAAGTCCAAGGATGGTTTTTACGGCTAGAAAAATTAGAATTATTGCTGAAAAACCCTAAAAATAGCCCTTTTCTTTTTAAAATAGCCCTTCCTATAATATTTATAATATAATACTGATCGTATCCATGGCAACCAACAATCGTGTTTTGTGCAGAGTGTTTAGTTAGTTAGTGTTTGTTTAGTTCGTGATTAGTGAAAAAATAATTTATATTTGATATGCCTCCTATAAGACGAAGCAATTTAGGTAAGAACCAGAATGCTACAAACCAAGCTAATTACCGATCTAATTCACAAACGCGTGAAGCGCGAGCAAGTTTGATCGAGCTGCTTTTAGTTACGATGTGTCAATTGACTACAGTAACTACCAATGTGTTGTTATTGGTTCTATGAACTCGGTTTGCTCACACTGTAAGGCATTAAAATACAAAAACGAAGCCAATGGATTGTGTTGCGCAAATGGTAAAGTGAAATTGATACCATTGGATCCACCACCAGAACCATTGTACTCATTGGTTTCAGGAATAGGAACAGATTCTATACACTTTTTGACAATATCCAACAATATAACAATTGCTTTCAAATGACTTCATTTGGGGCAACAAATGTAGTTCGGGAAAATTTTATGCCAACTTTCAAGGTATGTATTATAGCAGTTACTCATAATTATTTTAGCGAACAAAATTTTCTGTCACCAAAGTTAAGATGTGTCACTAATCTTCAATTTCTTAATCATTACGAAATATATCACTTAGTCATCATATTATATTATGGTGTTTCAGTTTCAGTGACACTTTTATTATATTTTATATTTGATAGATATTAGTAAAACTAAATATATACTTTTTAAGATCAAATATTATTTAAGTTTGATCACCGACAATCCATTAATTTATACCACACCATATATATTTTTTTTATTTACAGATACAAGGGCAAATATATCATAGAGCAGGTTCACTGTTACCAGTGTCAGATAGCGACAACAAATTCCTGCAAATTTATTTTATGGGCAATTCACCACAAGAAATTGATCTGCGTTGTGCACATAACAATTTAGTAAAGAGGTCTATTGTAGAACAATTACAAACTTTATTTCATCAGCACAATCAATTGATTATATTGTTTAAAACTGCCCTGGATCTGATGCCATCCGATAATCACAAAATTGTAATCAGAGCTGATAAAACACCTGCAGGTCAACATACAAGACGTTTTAATGCACCAACTATTGATGAAGTTGCTATCGTTGTAGTTGGAGAAAACTTGGAATCCCGTGATATTGTTTTACGTCGTCGGAATGATCAATTACAACGTATAAAGGAAACACACCGCTCATATGATGCACTGCAATATCCCATTATATTTTGGCAAGGTGAAGATGGCTACGATTTCTCAATAAAAATGATAAATCCCATTGCAGGTAACTAAAATATTAGTTTAGCTATGGCGATAATATCTCAGTCATTATATTGACTGTTTAATGTTATTAAAACAAAATCTATTTACAGGTTCTGAAACCAACAAAAAAGTCAGTTCAATTCATACCGCCTAATGATTCGGGAAAATGAAGATAATCACATATTGAAATGTCGGCGATTATATCACAAATATGTTGTTGACATGTATGTTAAAATTGAAACGGAAAGATTAACATTCATCAGGTTGAATCAAACCAAACTCCGATCTGAAGAGTATATTCACCTTCGAGATGCGATTAATACTGATGGAAATGCACAGAATGTCGGTCGGATGACTATTCTTCCAGCAACATACATCGGAAGCCCTCGGCATATGCACGAATATGCTCAAGATGCCATGTCGTATGTCGTCATTATGGTACAGCAGATTTGTTCATCACATTTACATGCAATCCGCAATGGATAGAAATCAATCAGGAGTTATTCTCTGGGCAATCACCCATTGATCGTCATGATATTACAGCCAGAGTCTTTAGACAAAAGTTGAAATCTTTAATGGATTTCATCGTAAAACATAATGTGTTTGGTGAGACACGCTGCTGGATGTATTCTGTGGAGTGGCAGAAACGAGGATTGCCACATGCACACATTTTGATTTGGTTGGTTGAAAATATAAGGCCAAATGAAGTTGATGCAGTGATATCAGCTGAAATCCCTAATGTACAAGTAGATCCTGGATTGCATGAGGTAGTTATCAAAAACATGATACATGGTCCCTGTGGAACTCTTAATCAAAATTCACCGTGTATGATGGATGGTAAATGTTCAAAACGATATCCACGGACATTAATATCGGAAACAATACTGGTAATGACGGTTATCCATTGTATCGTCGCAGATCGACAGCAGACAATGGAAAATCAACAATTGTCAAATTAAATCAACAAGATATTGAAATAGATAATCGTTGGATTGTTCCATATTCACCCATTTTATCAAAGACATTCAAAGCACACATCAACGTTGAATCTTGCCATTCAGTGAAATCTATTAAATACATTTGCAAATATGTAGCCAAAGGGAGTGATATGGCTGTGATTGGAATTGGTGCAGAGAATTCCAATGATGAAGTTACCCAATACCAAATGGGCCGCTATGTCAGTAGTAATGAAGCAGTTTGGCGAATATTTTCTTTTCTATTCATGAGAGACACCCTTCTGTTGTTCACTTAGCTGTGCATTTAGAAAATGGACAAAGAGTGTATTTTACAGCACAGAACGCAGTACAAAGAGCTGCTCAGCCACCATCTACTACATTAACCAGTTTTTTGAGACATGCCAAAACGATGATTTCGCACAAACATTGCTATATTCTGAAATGCCAAAATATTATACCTGGAATCAATCTCAAGGAGATTTATACGACGGAAACAAGGAAAACCAGTTCCAGGATATACAGATGTATATTCCACCGATGCGATTGGCCGGATTTATTCAGTACATCCAAGCAATGATGAATGTTTTTACTTACGACTGCTATTAGTCAATGTACGTGGCCCAACATCATTCCAACAGTTACGAACTGTTGATGGTGAATTGTGTGTATCCTACAGAGAAGCCTGTCAACGTTTGCAATTGCTTGAAAATGACGCTCATTGGGATCAAACTCTCAATGATGCTGTAATATCATCACACGCTCATCAAATACGAACATTGTTTTCTATAATCATATCTACATGCTTCCCATCAAACCCAATTGATTGTGGATCAAGTACAAAGATTATATGTGTGATGATATTTTGTATCAAATACAGAATAGAATGGGAAAATCCAAATATACAAATCAGTGAAGAAATTTACAATGAAGCATTGATTTCAATTGAGGACATGTGCTTGATAATGTCAAACAAACTATTAATTCAATTAGGCCTGACCGCGCCCAATCGTCCAATGCATGACGCTTTTAACCAAGAGTTGCATCGAGAAAGACTGTATGATCTCAACGATTTGAAAGAATTAATTCAAACAAATCTTCCACTGTTAAATGAACAACAGAAGTATGTATTTGAAACTCTTATGAAAGTAACAAATGATGAAACTGGAGGGATTTACTTCTTAGATGCACCTGGTGGTACAGGAAAAACTTTTTTGATTTCATTAATATTAGCAACAATTCGCTCACAAAATAAAATTGCACTTGCACTCGCTTCGTCGGGAATCGCAGCAACTTTGCTTGAAGGTGGTCGAAACAGCATTCAGCACTAAAATTGCCATTAAATATGCATAGCAATGAAACTCCAACCTGCAACGTTTCGAAGAACTCTGCAATGGCAAAGGTTTTGCAGCAATGTAAATTGATTGTTTGGGATGAATGCACGATGGCACATAAAAAATCTTGGAGGCTTGGACAGAACCTTAAAAGATCTACGGAGCAATAACAACCGATTTGGTGGTGCAATGATTTTATTAGCAGGAGATTTTCGTCAAACATTGCCGGTGATTCCACGATCAACGCCAGCTGATGAACTCAATGCATGTCTAAAGTCCTCAGTTTGTGGAAAACATGTCAAAGTACTTCATTTAAGCAAGAATATGCGTGTCGAGTTGCAAAATGACCAATCTGGAAACATATTCTCTAAACAACTCATTGACATTGGTAATGGCAAATTTCCTATAGACATGTTGACTGGCTGCATTAACTTTCCTCTAAGTTTTTGTCAGTTAACTCGATCAAAAGATGAACTTATTCAGAAGGTGTTTCCAGATGTTTCTCAAAATTACAGAAACCATGATTGGTTGAGCGAACGAGCTATACTGGCTGCAAAAAACATAGATGTAAATGAATTAATTTCAAAATTCAAGAACAAATTACAGGCGAATTGATGATATATAAATCAGTTGATTCGGCTACTAATCAAGATGATGTAGTCAACTATCCACCGGAATTTTTAAACTCGCTGGATTTGCCAGGATTGCCACCTCACAATCTTCAATTAAAGGTTGGATCGGTGGTTATAATGTTGCGAAATATCAACCAACCGCGTCTTTGCAACGGTACACGGTTAGCGATAAAAAAAATACTAAACAATGTGATAGAAGCAACTATACTCAAAGGAAAGTATAAAGGAGAAGATGTTCTCATACCGCGCATCCCAATGATTCCGACTGATGTGCCATTTGAGTTTAAACGACTACAGTTTCCAGTGCGTCTTGCTTTTGCTATGACTATAAACAAGTCACAGGGGCAATCATTAAGTGTTTGTGGTATTAATCTAGAAAACCCATACTTCTCACATGGTCAATTGTATGTTGCCTGTTCCCGTGTTGGAAAACCATCAGATTTGTTTATCTATGCGCCAGGTAATCAAACAAGAAACATCGTATACCACAAAGTACTACAATGATAATAATAATAATTATGATTCACATGATTAACAATAAAGCGATTACTTACTTTTAAATCATGACAGAACCGTCACCCTGGTGATAGGGCGTTGTGAATAAAAAATAATTAAATAAAACTATAACAGTTAAAACTATAACTACTTACTTTTAAATCATTATATATGTTTTATTTAATTATTTTTTATTCACAACGCCCTATCACCAGGGTGACGGTTCTGTTCAGGAGAATTTTTTAAAATACGTAGGCACAAAAACTGCCACATTACAAATCTTTCGTCGTGAATTCGACGTAATATTAGCACTATCAATAAGATTAAATTAAAAATTAACACACGGCATACGAAAATGCAAAAAAAGAAAGTAACACACGGGCAACGCCGTGTCGGGTCAGCTAGTATTAATATATATTCAACAGTTCCTTTTAATAAATATATCTATATAATAAAAACAAAATGTATATTTCATCTACCTCATCCCTCGATGACCACCATAGATTGTCACCGCGTATTCTCACACATTTAAATTAAAACGTTCATGTCTGAATACACACCTCACTAAAAAAGAAATCCCTAACAAACAATAGTACAGGTAAGTATCCGTCTGTCTAGACTCTATTTAATTCATATAATATACCCTGGGTCCTTTAAGTCAAATGTATCCTAAGATTTCGAAAACCAGAGTTTTCGAAATTAGTTGTATTTTTATCGATCAACAAGCAACAGCACATTTCTACATACATTTTCTGTACATTTTTTTTCTTTTAAATATGGATCTCATGACACGTAAGTACCTTTATAGTTTTTTTTATATGTAATACATCTAAGATTTTTTTTTAGTATATGAAGTATTCCATTTTTATTTAAATACTACATTCGAAGAATTAATTAAGGTTACATGTAAAGATTGTAGTCTAGATTCGTTATGTTTAGATTGTAGGTTAAGAAAAAAAAATTTTTGTAGTAAATACCATCTTGTAAAAAACTCAAGATGGTATAAGTTTATTGGTAGACCGCAATGGTTAATCGAGGATATAACCAAATACTCGAGCTTCGATATCGAATTTTTCTTACGTGAAATCTTCGAAGAAGCCTATCAATTACATTGCGACGATGGGCATTCCCAATGGAAGCTTCATTTATTAGATAATAGTTTAGTTAGTAATTTTTATATATTCCAAATAAATCATAACAATTGGATAGATAAATTATTAAATAAGTGTTTTTTTTTCGTAACTCCTCCTCCATAGGAAATAACTATTGGGAGGAGTTATTATATAAGATTTATATTTATAAGTTAAATAAGTTAAATAATGTAAATATTAGTTTAAGTAGTATTATATTTAATTTAGATTTAAAATTAGGAGAAAAATTAGAAGATAAGAAAAAATTAGAATTAGGAAAAAAGAAAAAAATTAGCTGTTTAATTTTAGATTCGTTAAATATAGACTATAGTTATAAGATTTTAGATTATATCAATAAAAAAATAATGTTCCATGATAATTATGACGAGGAGGAGATATGGTGAAAAACGTACAATCACATCTTTAGGTGAGTTATATAAATCATATATAAAATGTGTTACAAATTAAATAATACGTCGTTGGGTTTTACGAGACTATTTGATCGAAAAACATTACATGTATAAAGAATTCTATTGTTATCGAAAATGTCCTGTCCCAACCGGTCTATTCTCGACAAGTGCAGGTCAGTTTCAGGAATTTTATCGATGCTCTGTTCAATACAATGATACCCAAAATAGTTAAAAATCTATAGTGATATACCTAATTCCCAAATAATATTTTACCTAACCCTGGCTTAATTTATCTTCACCACCGCAAATGCTAAGACACTTGCTCCGTTACCCGTCGATGTACGTTCAGTCTGTTCTAGACAACCATTTCGTACGTATTATCTCCGCGTTTTCACACAACAGTATTAACAATTTTTCCAAGTGTTTAAACACTTTATTTAAACATGTTTAAATGCGATAAGTGTCCATCGGTTTTTAACGCGAAGCGTAATTTGTTGACTCATAAAAAAACTCATCTCGGAATTCGATTTCCATGCACTATTTGCCCTACGACATTTAAATACAAGTCAGATCTTAATAGACACCAAAAAAATCTTCATGGTATGTATTTATATAATATTATTTTTCATCATTCGTGATATTAATTTAAAATAATTTTTTCAAGGTATCATTAACGTGCCTGCCCATCGTCAACCCGCCGCACGTGAAGATATACAGATAGCACCGCAAATAACTGTTCCAGATATACTAGCTGGTGGTTCAAACATATTATCTGATGACGATATTTGTATGATTGCAATGGATGCATATGAAATGCTAGACGCTAATACAGGTATTTATATTTTATCACTCGCGACATTTTCGACAACACATTTTTAGATATTAATCAGGAGTTTTATTTTTTAAAGATTCTTACACTACAACCGATAACGGGAAACGTGCTTCTTCCGCAAACACTACGTCTGCTATCCAAGCTAAAAAAGCACGTTTACTTCTTGTACAGTCTCCCGGCTTTATCGAAATTTCATCTTCTGCAAATAGAAAAGTCGTATGGTATTACGCAAAAATATCGAAAACATTCAAAACTATATTGAATTTTTTAATTCGATTAAATCTGAATTAGTCGAGTTACTAAAATCACAAGCGTCTAAACATCTGATCAAGTTTAATTTAAAGCTGGAAGCTACATACAATATTCCAAATGTTGATAATACATCAGAGAACCGTTCATTTAAGACCTCAGCTAGACCGATTTTTGCCGAAACTGGTGTACGGGAAATTGTTGAAGAAGGCATTATAAAATTAATGGCTGAACAAGACGAATATTCTAGCAAAGGAAGTGGTTATACGCTACAGTGTATTGACGGAATATTATTAGGTGTTTATCAATATACGCCTATGAGCGCATCGTCTTATATTCCGTTACCTGATTTCATTGAAAGAAAAAAAGCTGTAATCAACCCGCAAAACTCAGACCAACAGTGCTTCAAGTGGGCTATATTAGCAAAACACGTAACAGGTTCAAATAAACAACGTATAGAAAATTATACAACGCACGAAGAAAAATATAATTTTTCTGGTATCACGTTCCCGACAAAATTACATCAGGTTAACATTTTCGAAAAAATAATCCTAATGTAACTGTCAATGTTTACGGACTCGAAAAACATTTCCAACCACCGCAAAAATTTCCAAAATATGAAGTGTTTCCATTGAAGGTGGTAGATGAAGAAAAAACAGATCATTTCGACTTGTTACTAATAACCGATGATGAAAATTCTCATTTTACCTACATCTCTAATTTTTCCCGACTTGTACGATCACAGAAAACCCGACATAAAGCAAGCGCTGTATTTTGTAAACGTTGCTTTACATCGTTCGAACCTCTAAATATTAATAAATACGAATTAAATGAGCGCATACGATTTGAAGAACATAAGTTAATATTATGCGGAACACATAAACCAATTTTACCTCGAATGCCTGCTCCTGGATCGATGTTAGAATTCGACGCATGGAAAAAAACTCAACGACATCCGATAGTTATATATGCAGATTTTGAAGCACTACTAAAAAAATCAGATAACAATACAAAAGCTATTCAAAAACACGAGGCCATGAGTTATGGTTTTATGGTTAAAGCAAATAACGACGTTCCCGCAGAACTGCTTGAACAATTTAATATTCCAACTTCACCTATAATTTTTCGTGGCGATGAAGATAATCAGAATGTGGGTGAACATTTTGTGAAGAGTATCGTTGAAATAGCTGAAAACATTGAAAAATTACTACAAACCAACATACCAATAACCTTTACTATAGAACAACAACAAGCACATAATTTATGTAAGACATGTAATTTATGTAAAAACGGTTTCTCTGTGGGAAACCATAAAGTTGCTGATCACTGTCACTTATCGGGTAAATTTCGACAAACATTGTGTAATACCTGCAACCTCAAGCTTCAAACACCAAATTTTGTACCATGTTTTTTTCACAATTTATCAAATTATGATGCACATTTTATTGTAACTGAACTCGGTGTTCGCGACTCACACACGGCACAATAGCAATAGTTATCTATGCCGGGTATTATCTTCTAACGATGTCCGTCCGGCTATCTTTGTCCGGCAAGCCGCCCGCCGTAATTGCTCAATCAGTCTTCTCTCCGCCGTACGCCCGGCATTGTGCGGCCTTTGTTTTTGTGAACGGCCACCTTGGTCTACGTGAACCGTGGTACCCAAGTTTGACGTGTCGTGTGCCGTCCGGAGTATTGTCGGTTCCAGTTCCGAGCCGCTTGGTAAACAGAAGTGCCCTGTGATTTGTGACTTTTTTATACTGTGCCCTGTGCGATTCATCAGCTGCGGTCGGCGCGTGTGCCGTTCGCCGGTGTTATATACATACCACATGGTTGCATATCACCGTATTATCGGTTCGACGCGTTGCCGTTTCGCACTTACGGGCATTGACCTACGGCTGTGCTGAGGTTCAACGTCGTCGTACAAGTTGCCGGACCCCGTCGCCAATCAACATCGTGATAACGATCATATCACCTCGTCGACGCTATCACGGTCGTATTATTATTATCATTATTGACATTATACTTCCTTTGGGGCGGTTGCGTATAAATATTATTATATTATTATTATTTTGTTTATCATTTATTTATTGTAATTTGTGGAGACGTCCAATGTTATTATACTTATTAGTATCTTGATTACTTAATATAATTACTATTCGTAATATTTTCTATTATATATTTATAGTTATTTTTATTATTACGTAATACTACACCTTATAGTGCGAGCCATTGGGGACAACTGTTTAATAAGAGTCCTTTTGGCGAACACTCGGTCTCGATGTGAAAAGAATTTCTGTAATACCAAACAGTGAAGAAAAATTCATCTCATTTTCAAAACACGTTTCCAACAACTTTTCAATACGGTTCATCGACACATTAAGATTTATGGCTTCAAGTTTATCAACATTCTCGGAAAATGTATTAACACCAGGGTTCGAAAAGTTTAGAGAAACAGCTAAACATTTTAATGCCGCAGACTTGCCATTCGTTACTCGTAAAGGTGTTTACCCTTATGAGTATACGGATGGTTGGAACAAGCTGGAGCAAACCAATTTACCAGAGAAAGCAGATTTCTACAGTACACTAACAGAATCAAATATACAAGAAGATTATGAACATGCAAAAACTGTTTGGAGTCACTTTAGATGCAAGACTTTGGGTGAATACAGTGATCTATATCTGAAAATTGATGTTTTATTATTGGCTGACGTGTTTGAGAACTTCAGAGACCTATGTTTAACCACATACTGTTTGGACCCATCTTTTTACTATACAGCACCCGGATTCTCCTTTGATTGTATGTTAAAATATACCAGAGTCAAATTAGAGTTTTTCACAGAGTATGATATGCTGTTGATGATTGAAAAGGGTAATTATAATAATTATATATAAAAATTTACATTTATAATATATAAATTTTTTATAGGAATTCGAGGCGGTTTGACACAAGCAAGTATGAGGTATGCTAAAGCTAATAATGAAAAGACCCCAGATTATGATCCAACAAAGTCCAAATCATGGTTAATTTATCAAGATTGTAAGTATACATATACATATATTTTAATTATTTTTTAATATTAATTTATTTTTTTAGGTAATAATCTATACAATTGGGCAATGTCACAACACATGCCCTATGGTGGTTTTAAGTGGGTTGAACCTAAACTAGAAGGGCTGAATGATTTGAACGATACATCACCCATCGGACGGATATATGAAGTTGACATTACTTATCCAAAAGAACTCCATGATAAACACAACGACTTACCTTTCCTACCACAAAACGGTATCCCAGCTGATTCAAAAGTTAAAAAACTCATGGCAACACTTCAGTCGAAAAAAAACTATATTATTCATTACCGAAATCTTCAGCAAGCTATAGCCAATGGACTCATAGTTGAAAAAGTAAATGTATAAATGTTTTTATTTTACATTTATAATATAATTATTTTTTATTATAGGTTCATAGAGTAGTTCAGTTTAATCAATCACCATGGCTGGCTCCATACATAGCACTAAACACAGAGATGCGAAAAAAAGCAGCAAATGACTTTGAGAAAGACTTTTTCAAACTTTTAAATAATGCGGTTTTTGGGAAAACCATGGAGTCTATGCGGAAAAGAATAAAAATGGAACTGGTGTCTAGTGATCGTCGTTTACAAAAACTGATAAATCAGTCAACATTCAAACACTGTACTACATACAATGAAACTCTAAATGCAGTTGCATTAGAAAACAAAATCATTGATTTTTGTAAACCTATTTATATAGGTAAATATAAACATTTTAATTTTTTTTTTTATTGTTATATTAATATTTTAAATTTTTTATCAGGTTTTTCAGTGCTGAAAATTTCCAAGTATTTAATGTATGACTATCACTATAACGTAATGCAGAAACATTATGATGATAAAATTGAGCTCATGTATACAGATACAGGTAAATTATTATTATTATTAATTTATTATTTTAGTTTCATTGGTATTAATTTTATTTATTATTTTAGATTCATTGGTGTACTATATTCAAACTGATGATTTTTACAATGATCTGTTGAACAATCCAAACTTGTTGAATCGAATGGACACTGCAAATCTACCCCGTGACCACCCGTATTACATTGCTGAGAGAAAGAAGATTCCTGGGTTATTTTCTGATGAAACCGATGGACGTATTATGAGAGAGTTTTGTGCTCTCCTTGCAAAGTCCTACGCTTACATTTTAGAAGATAAGGAGAAAATCAAAGCAAAAGGAATCCGTGGACATGTTGTTAGAAACCATATGACCTTTCAAGATCATAAACGGTGTTTGTTTGGTGATACCAGTTTGGAAGTAACAACGTCAAACGTCTCTATCCGTTCATTCAAACACGAATTAAAGACCATCAAATCCGATAAATTAACTTATAACAGTTTTGATGATAAAAGGGTTATACTTGAAGACAAAGTACACACCCTAGCTCATGGACACTATTCTATAGAGTGAGTATATAAATATATATATA
Organism: Aphis gossypii; assembly: GCF_020184175.1. NCBI lineage: Eukaryota > Metazoa > Arthropoda > Insecta > Hemiptera > Aphididae > Aphis > Aphis gossypii. The sequence continues at coordinate 76,696 of NW_026083042.1, forward strand.
TACATATTAATTATTTTTTAATTAATAATTTTGAATTTTATAGGGAGGAAATCGAAGTAGAACTAGATAGTTAGTTATATATTTGTAATGATTATTTCTGTATGTATAATTTTTTTATACTTGTTTAATTTTTGTACTTGTATTTTACTGTAAACCATTTTCTTTGTCAATATTATAGTTAGTAGTATATATTGTAAAGATTATTTCTGTATGTATAATTTTTCCTATGTCATATTTTTGTACTTGTATATTTTACTTTAAACCATTTTCTTTGATAGTTAGTATGGTATAGAAATAAAACTCAATTTTGAAATAAAAAAATATGTTGTTTATTTGAAATAAAAAAACATGATTACAATTTTTATGAATTATTTACAAACCATTTTCTTAAAGCAAACACTTTATAAAATGTACAATATTTAGGATTTAAGTCCTTATGAAAGATACAACAAGGTAAATTTTCTTCATCGCATATTTGATCCAGTCGAGGACAACCCAAGTCTTCAATGTTGATAACTGCAACGTGTGGTATATACTCTATAAGTAGTTGTTTTTTCTGTTCGCCTTTGGTGTAAATACAGTTAAACTTTAACGAATTCAATATTCTGCCAAGTTCTTCATACTCAATATCACCATAATCTATAGATAGCTGATGAAAATTTTGTAGCCACTTGTTAGTTTTTCGACGTTTATTATCTTGATTAGATTTTGAATTTTTAAAAATCCAGTGTTGAGTATCCCATGTTTCTGTGTCTACAATAGACATCTCTTTAATCATATATTTGTTATTCGCTCCAAGAATGCATTGAATGTCAATGATGCTTGTAGACATTATGACTTGTCTTTAAAATAAGTTTCAATAGTATTGAGTTGACTATGTATAGCAGGTAATGTTTTTTTCAAATCGTTTACAGCTTCTAGAATAGTTTGTAATGTAACTTCAGCTTTTATCATATGCTCTGTTATATCTAAACACGTTAATTCCAACTTTTCTGTTGGTTCTTCTTGTAATTGAATAGATGTATGATTTTCTTCAATTAAATGTTCAATTTTATTTAATTTATCCGAATATGATTTAATCGAATGTTCAAGATTTGAATTATTTTTTTTTATTTCACCAGACTGAGAACTACCGAACACGTTCATAGTAGAAACTCAACTAAAGTTATTTTCTAGTGTCACTTATATTTATCCAACTATTATGTGTATTGTCAAACCCCAGCCACTTTACAAATATCTGTGTCCCCTTCCTACGAATAATTTTTTCGATTAAATATTCGTTTGGGTAATTTGTTTTACATATTTCCTCAGAGTAAAAACAGCCAGAAATTGGGTTTCCTGTATAATCTTGTAATTGATATGTAATAGGCATGGTTTGATTAATTTTGATAATTTTGAATATTTCCGCAGACCAACTTGGTAAATAACCTTTTGTAAATACACTTTTATATGTACTTATAGGAACGTAATCACCAATTTTTAAACTATTTTTTCTATTAATAATTTTGCGTGTTTTTATTTCAACTGATGTTGGATCTAAATCAGCTTGTGTCGGAGTCATCCTTATTGTTCTATGTTTTGTATTATTATACTCATTAATCAATGAAGGTAAAATAGAAATCCAATTGTATGAACCTCGTGTAGTAAACTCTCTAAACATTTTTTCTTTTAATGTACGGTTGAAGCGTTCTACAATACATGCTTTCATGGTGCTATACGTTGAATATTTGTGTATGTTATACTTTTTCATCAATTTATCGAATGTTGTATTATAAAATTCTTTGCCGTTATCAAGCTGTAGTAGTTTTGGTGAACGTTTGAGTAGTATTTTCGACATTGCATTTGAAACTTCTCTAGCAGTTTTTGATTTTAATGCTATCGCCCATGCAAATTTCGTAAAACAGTATATGACGCATAGAATATATTTGTAACCTTTATTTTTTTTCGAATATGGTATCATTTCAACCAGATCAGCTTGCCATAGATCATTTTTTCCGTATACATTAACTATACGTCTTATGTAATTTTTTCTAGCAGGTTTGTGTAGTTCAAATGCGATATCTCGCTTAGACATTTGGTATACGTTTTATGTAACCAGCTTCGCGTAATTCTTCGAAAATTGATAGTATTTCGTTGGAAACACCAGTATTGCCAGCAGCTTTTGATGCTAATAGTAGTTTTAAACGGGAAACCAATTCATTCGGATCGTTCCAATATTGAAGTGTATGTTTCTGTAATTGTACAGATAGTCCACTACCAGATGGAAATAATGTTGTGATTATATCTCTGTATTTATTACCGCCTTTTTAATTTGTTTGCTGTTTGACGTTAAATGAGCTGATGTTTGAATTAATATAGATTTATATGTTTTTAAATCGTTTTCGGTAGATAATTTCGGGGCTTTTGAAAATATTAAACTACAGAGACCCTGTGTTAACGGGTATGTAGTATCATCAAAAATTATCGTATTTCCAAAAAGTTTGATTTATTTTTTACCTAAACGTACCGTTTTATTAGGCTGTAATTTAGGACCATACGTCTTGTCTATGCTGTATGAATCTAACAATTCATCTATTTGATAAAAATGTAAATCTTCAGTGTTGTCTATAGTTTTATCCAAAGTAGATTTTTGTATTTCGTTTAACGGATCGATAATCGGTTTAAATGTTTCTATTACTATCGATTGAATATCAGCTTTTCCTTGTTTTAATGCAGTATATTTTCGTTTAATATTTTCTTTTGCTTTTATCAATTCTTCGAGTACTTCACCACTGGCGTCCATGATCGTGAATGAGATGTTTTTTAAAAAACTTAAGTTTATATAATAACAAACGTGTCGAAGCCGTGACGATAACGCCCATTATCGCGTTCACACTCTTTGTTTATTACGATAAAGTTGAACCTCCCCTTACGCCAACACGATGTACAGAAATCTTTAAATTCTGTATACGACATATCACCAGAGAAATGCTCCATGTAAACATGTTTTAAATTAGTTTCATCTTGTTTAAATAAAACGATAAGGTTAGCGTTATCACGCAAAAGTTTTTTGGTACTCTTGAATAACTCTGAGCTAGATAGCACACATCTATAAGGTTATGCCTTCCCCTTGCAAAGATTGATCTACATACTCCTTGCCCCTCTGTCAAAATATCGTCTAGAATATACACAGAGTTTGGTAGGGCTTTTTCAGGTTCAATAACTTGTTCGTTTTCGTAGAACGTAAATAATTGTACTCCTTCGATATCTGATAAGAGATTACTCAACATTTTATATTTTGGTTGATCCAGAGTTTTCGAATATATGTAAACGTTGTGAAATCTTATTCCATTTATATTAGTTAATAATGCAAACATTAAATTCGTTTTTCCACAGCCGGACGGACCCACAATAAGCGCACGTATGTATTGGGTAGAAGCGGACCGTGTCTATAATTTTGAAACGAAGTAGGTGGATCTACGTTCTCAACTGTAAGCTCGGTTTCTTGTTTAATGAATTTCATTTTGATATAAATATCTATGTTGTGATGAGAATGTCATCAGTACACAATGTCACTCGCTCGAAGAAGCAACAAGAATAAAGGTGGGGCGGGCTTATTAACACGCTTATAAACAAATTACCGGTCGAACTTCACATGCCTGGTAAGTTTATTAAATCCGATATTATCATAATAATAATAATAATAATATTTTAATTTTTTTTGTAGGTTATCAATACTGTGGACCTGGTACAAAATTGAAAAAACGTTTAATTCGTGGTGATAAAGGTATAAACCCGTTTGACGCTGCGTGTAGAGACCACGATATCGCATACGAACGTAGTAACTCTATCGCCGATCGTAACGAAGCTGATCATATATTAGAACAGCGAGCCTGGGAAAGGCTCAAATCGAAAGATTCTGGTTAAAAGAAAAAGCTGTAGCTTGGGGTGTGACTACCGACATGAAGGCAAAACGTAAAGTTGGTGGTGGTTGTGATTGTGGGTTTAAAGCAGCGGTTAAAGCAACTAAAAACGTTTTAAAGAAAAATGTCGGTGAAAAAAATTTAATGAAATTAACAAAAAAGTGTGTAGCCGTCGCAAGAAAAACATTTAAATCTACAAAGACAAAAGTTCCGAGAATAGTAAACATTCCGAAAAAAGGCGGTGCATTACCACTTATTCCGATTTTCGCTGGCTTATCAGCTCTAGGCGCTCTGACTGGTGGACTTGCCAACGTTGTTAAGGTGGTGTAGTAACCAGTGATAGTTACTGCAAGCTTCTTTTACAACGAATGCACGTTCCGTCGTAGGTTGGAGAGTTGAGGTATATAAGTTAACAATAAATTAATAAGACAATTGATACGTTTATTAACTTGTTAAAACAATAATGAAAAGGCTTTCGTTAGCGTAAGCACAAGTACTTAGCTACCGGAGAGCAAGTGACAACACTGACTTAGTCTAACTGACTCTTAACTAACTCTAATTAAATCTATGATGAGGACTCATATTTATATGGAACATGCCGTGATGGAGAATCGGATGATCTACGTCTATGAAGTGGCGTGATGTGTCTAATCCAATCAGGAAACGGCATTAGTGGTCCGACTCGGTGGCGTGATATAGTTATAGGCCACTGGACTTCGGAACTACGTTTTTATACTAAAAACGTCGGTTTACTACATTCCTCCCCTATAAGACGATACTCCGTATCACATCGGGGTGGGGTACACGGAATACCTTGTCTTGATCTGAGGTGCGGATGGTAATGGAATAATGTCGTCCTTGATCGGATCCTGTGTTCGATTAGTTGCTGGAACGTCTTCGTTTGGTTCTGTCGGATATGGTTCTTCGACTTGTACTGGAGTTTGAAAATGCCATAATTCTACTTCTGGATCTGTTGCGATATTTCGTCTGGATCTCCTGGTACTGCTTATTGTGCACCATGGTTGTTTTTCTGTGCATCTTATTATAGTTAGAACAATACAGATAATTGTTATTGTACTAATTACATATAATAAATAGTCGTGTCTGCGTTTACTATTTCGTATTTGTTCTGTCTTGGCATCTTTGATCACCATTTCTTTAATTTCCGTTGTTGACTTAGCGACTATATTTAAATCGAACATCTGGTTGGTTCGAATATGCTTATTTTCCAAAATATTAGTCGTTAACTTAGCATATGGATCTTCAGGTTCTTTAATTTGAGAATTTGGTACAAAATCAATTAGTTCGATATCTGTTTCGACTTTATGTGGAATCAATAGGTCGCGTGACGCATAGGCTTTACACGTTTCGTTTAAAGATAGTATACCTACTCCTTCTAGGAAATGATTTGTACTTCTCTTGTCTTGGTCGCATGTAATGAATATGGTTTCTCCTGGTGTAGCATAGATCCATTCGTTCTTGAACTTCAATTTGTGAAATAGATTTGCTCGCAACTGCACTTGCATGATTTCGCAACTGTCTGGAACCTCTTTTGGCTCTTGTAGTAAAAGCACCTCGCATATAGGACGTCCGCTTCTAGGATGTAAAGGATAAATTTCAAGACATAAAAGGAAATCGCCGGCATGTTTACAAAGGCTTTGGTCAATTTCATCATAGACTGAATACATTTCTTTAGATTTACTTACAGCTAAATACTTATAATTAGGTTTTATATAAACACAATTATTATTATTACAATCTGGTAAAGGTATTAGCTGAAAAAGTGTCAATTCGTATTGATACACTAAAGGTATATTTAAAATAAAAACAATTTTGTCATTTGAATAATATATCGTTATGTCTGATAGGGGTATCATTTCTTGTACATTACTTTCATTTAAATCTATGGGTAAGTCTGTACCACTTGGCATTCCTACCTTAATATTTAAAATGATACGTTAGAAAGCTTCTCATATCAGCTTCGGATGTCATATTTCGATATATCATACCTGATAACGAATTTACTAAATAATACTTTAGCTACCGTCGTTACGGTAGGACTAAATGAACATAAAATTGACTCCGACAGAGGAAGGTATAATGTTAGAGAAAAAATATAAAGCAACGCTTTCGAGAAAAGAAAAAAACAACGTACTGGGCGTAATTTATTGAACAATACAAAATAGTTGGTGAATATAAATAAATTAAATACAGCGGACGATAGTCGGCGTGACAAAAAATTCAAAACGTAAAAACGCGTGACAAGAAAGCTAAGGGTGAGCGGACTTGGAGCTGAAACGCGTCGTATCGAGTCGCGACAAAAGAGTGAGTACTCGAGGCGAGCGAGCGAAAACTTGGAGCCCGTAACGGCGAAAACGTTAGCGCGCGAGGCGGGAGACACAAGTTAAGATGGCGCGTCGTTGCGCGATCAAAGACGATACAAAAAAAATAATACAATATAACGAATAAACGTTTACAACATAAACAATAAAAATACACAGACGTTAGAAACGGAAAACAAAATAGTGACGACAATAATCATACGGCGGACGCGCTAGCGTAAGTGGTGATAACACGTCGTAATCACCACATTACTCCCCCTCGGAAAGAGAAAAACGGACACGTTTTTTCGGGGGGTCGTCGACCGAAAGCGCGGCGTACGAATGTTCGGCGGTCGGGTCTTCACGGGCGATGAATGCTGGCTTGAGTCGGTCGATTGAAACCCACGTCGTTGATCGATGTCGCTGAACCTGGAATGTTTTTTCGCGGCGTTCTACAACGGCAAAAGGTCCCTCGTATCGTGGCTGGAGAGGCGGCTTGACGGCGTCGACTCGCACGAAGACGTGACTGACGTGGTTCAGGTCACTCGGTACGAAAGCGGCACGTCGCGTGTTGTGGTTCGTACCGGGCGTGAAACGAAGTTGGGCCATGTAATCTCGGAGCGTAGCTACCAATTCGGGCGGCTGCGGCTCTGCGGGTGCGGCGTGGAACATCTCGCCGGGAAGTCGAAGCGTCGCACCGTACACCAATTCAGCTGGCGTTAGGTCGAAACCGGATTTCACGGTGTTGCGCAGCGCGAGTAGTACGATCGGCAGTTTCGTTGACCACTGCGACGATTCGTGCGCGGTAAGCGCGGACTTGAGCGTTCGATGAAAACGTTCGACCATGCCGTTCGACTGAGGGTGATAAGGCGACGTTCTCGAGTGCTGGATACCGAATGTCGAAAAGAGTGAGCGTAACAACTCGGATTCGAATTGTCTCCCTTGGTCGGTCGTGATGGTGTCGGGAACGCCGAATCGAGCGATCCAGTTCGTGGTTAGCATCTGTGCGACAGCGTGAGCTGATACGTTCTCGAGTGGCCAAGCTTCCGGCCAACGAGTGAATCGGTCGACAACCGTGAGCAGGTATCTGTTGTTGTTGGACGGAGGCAATGGTCCGACGAGATCGACGTGAACGTGACCAAAACGTCGTTCGGGCGGCGCGAAAGGCGTGATCGGAGAAACGACGTGTTTGTTTACCTTTGCGCGTTGACATGGTTCGCAGCATCGAGTCCATCGCGTGATGTCTTTGTGCATGTCCGGCCAGCAATATCGGGCCTTGATCAGGCGCAGCGTGGCGCGGTTACCGCCGTGCGCTAGTCCATGTAGCGCGTTAAACACTCGGCGTCGTAATACGGTCGGTACGAACAAACGCGCGTTGCCGGTCGAGTAATCAGCGTAGATAACACCATCGACTGATACGCGTGGCTGCAGGCGGAGCGAGCTGGTCGCGGTACCGCTGATAAGCTGTTGCAGCTGCGGGTCGGCGGCTTGGTCGATGGCCCACTGTTGCATCGTCGGCAGTGTAGCCAATTCGGATATCTCGATACGTGATAACGCATCCGGCACGATGTTATCAGAGCCTTGAATGTGTACGATGTCGTGGATGTGCTGCGATAGAAAGGAGATTTGACGAACTTGTCGATCGATCGTTTTTTCCGACTTGAGTGAGAACATGTACGTAAGCGGCTTGTGGTCAGTACGCAACGTTTTCTTGCGTCCTTCGATCATGTGTACGAAATGGCGTGTTCCCAAAAAGGCGGCGAGCAGCTCTCGGTCGTACGTGCTGTACTTTTGCTCGGCGGGCGAGAGTTTTTTTGAAAAGAATCCGAGGGGCTGCCACTGGTCGTTGACGTGTTGTTCGAGCACGGCGCCCACTGCCAAGTTAGACGCGTCGGTGTTGAGGCGTAGGGGGGCGTTCTGATCGAGATGTGCGAGTCTTGCGGTGTCGGCGAGTGCTTGACGGCAGGCGGCGAAAACAGCTGACGTGTCGTCTGTCCATTGTAACGGTCCATCGCGCTTTTTGACTTGCGACGCGAGGTCATAAAGAGGTGCTTGCATCTCGGCGGCGTTCGGAATAAATCGGCGATAAAAATTAATTGAACCCAAGAATCGCTGAAGTTCTTTTTTGGTGTTCGGCTGGGTCCATTCGTGAATCGCGGTGACGCGTTCGGCGTTCGGTCGGCACGCGTCCTTGTCGTTAACGTGTCCGAGAAACTGCAAGGAATCGGTCGCGAAAACGCACTTCGCCGGGCTAATTGCGATACCGTACTTCTGAAAAAGTTCGAGAACGGTACGAACGTGTTTGATATGTTCGGCCTCGTCGCGTGAGGCGATTAACACGTCGTCGATATACGCGAAAACGAAATCCAGTCCGCGTAGTATATTGTTGATAACGCGTTGAAAAGTCTGCGCAGCGTTGCGAAGTCCGAAACACATGACGGGGAATTCGAACAAACCGAACGGTGTAGTGACCGCGGTCTTGTGAACATCGTCGGGGGCGATAGGAACCTGGTGATACGCGCGTACCAGATCGAGCTTTGAAAAAACGGTCTTACCGGCGAGGTTGGCTGTGAAATCGTGTAGATGTGGCAATGGATATCGATCGGCGACCGTTACTGCGTTGAGTCGACGGTAGTCGCCACAAGGTCGGAACGTACCATCCTTCTTGGGTACCAAAAGAAGCGGGCTGGCCCATGAACTCGATGACGGTCTGCAGATGCCTTTCTGCAGCATGAAGTCGAATTCTTGACGTGCAACTCGTAGTCGGTCGGGCGGAAGTCGGCGCGGTCGGGCGAAAAGAGCTGGCCCGGTGGTATGCAGGTCGTGTACCACACCGTGTAAAAATTCTTTCGGCACGGGCGATTCGCGTGTAACCTCGGGGTAGTCGAGAAGTAAAGAGGTCCACTTCGATGGCCTGGCGATGGCGCATATCGCGGTCTGAGACGATTCGGTCGTGGGCGTGATTTTCACTGAACTGTTCACCGTGAGGTCGACGAGGCGATTTCGACGTATATCGACGAGGAGTCCGTAGTAGTGTAGGAAATCGGCTCCGATTATCGGTCGTGAAACGTCGGCCACTTCGAAGGTCCAGGAAAATAGTCGTTTGAAACCGAGGTCGAGATGTAGTTGCTTCGGCCCGTAGGTTTTGATTTGTGAGCCGTTTGCGGCGATGAGTCTTATTTCGTTGCTCGAATTTTTATGAGTGTTTCGGGTGTAGTCGGGGGGTCGCGGCAATACCGAAATTTCCGCGCCGGAGTCGATTAAAAATCGACGTCCGGTGCGGGTGTCAGAGACGAAGAGTCGGTATTGCTGTGGTGCGGCGAGGTGTTGCTGCAGCACCGCCGCCTCACGGATTTTTCCGCGTCGCGGGTGCGAAAGTGCACGGATCGCGACATTTTCGCGCGTCTGCGCCGTATCGGTCGTGGTAGTAGCACCAGCCTTTAGCGGTCGGGGTCGATCGCGGTTGCGGTCGCGACTGCGAGCGAGAGCGGTCGCGCTGTTGTCGTGGAGCGCGGTCGTTATTGGCGTAGGCCAGCGCGGTGGCGTGCGACGTCGCGAGGGCTGCGACCTGGGCCGTCAACGCGTGGATGGCGTTCTCCATCGAGCTGTAACGCGTGTCTTCTGACGCGTTAGCTGGGCTGGGTCGGGGAGGCGTTGCGTTCGATTCGCGACGGTCGGCGTCGACGGCTGAAAGTTCTGCCGTTTGGTAAGCTTCCCACACGCGGTCGGCGCGTTCCGCCAGGTAGTCTCCGGAGCCCGAGAGCACGGCAACGACGGTGCGGATGGGTGGCGGGAGCTTGCTCATCCAGAATGCGACTAGCGACGTCTCAGACATTCCGTCGGGATAGACTTCCCGCATGTCCCGCAGGAGTCGCGATGGGGTGCGATCTCCCATGCCGCCCGGTTGAACGATGCGCTGCAACTGCGTGGCTTGCGGCAAACTGTAGGCCGTTACGAGCCGCTGACGGACCGTGTCGTACGACGCGTCGGCACCTAGCAGGTCTGAGACGGTTCGCACGCCGTCCTCGTCCAAGGCCTCGAGCACGTGGTTCACGCGCGTAAGGTCCGAACGGATTCGCTTATTGGCGAACATAGCATCTGCGTGCGTGAACCATTGCATCGGCGAGTGTTGCCAGAAACCCGGAAGCCTGACGTGGGTGACGGAGGAGATCTCGGAGCTCGCGTCTGTCGTCATGATGGTCGACGGCATCGTGTCGATGAGCGACGTGGTGTTGGACGTCGAGGCGACGGCGGTGGTAGGCACGGACGTGACGTTAGTGCTGGTCGACATGTCAGCGATCGAGCAGATAAAACCGGATACACGGCGAAAAAGTGGACCGCGAAAACGGAAAACGAAACGGTGGTAGAGCACGTGGCTCGGTCAGAGAAAAAATGGAACAAAACCACGTTGACGAACTCGCGAGCGGGCGGATTTTCACGGCGTTACCGTAGACGGGGTCGGAAAAACGCGAACTAAAAGTTTGAGGTCACCAATTTAGCTACCGTCGTTACGGTAGGACTAAATGAACGTAAAATTGACTCCGACAGAGGAAGGTATAATGTTAGAGAAAAAATATAAAGCAACGCTTTCGAGAAAAGAAAAAAACAACGTACTGGGCGTAATTTATTGAACAATACAAAATAGTTGGTGAATATAAATAAATTAAATACAGCGGACGATAGTCGGCGTGACAAAAAATTCAAAACGTAAAAACGCGTGACAAGAAAGCTAAGGGTGAGCGGACTTGGAGCTGAAACGCGTCGTATCGAGTCGCGACAAAAGAGTGAGTACTCGAGGCGAGCGAGCGAAAACTTGGAGCCCGTAACGGCGAAAACGTTAGCGCGCGAGGCGGGAGACACAAGTTAAGATGGCGCGTCGTTGCGCGATCAAAGACGATACAAAAAAAATAATACAATATAACGAATAAACGTTTACAACATAAACAATAAAAATACACAGACGTTAGAAACGGAAAACAAAATAGTGACGACAATAATCATACGGCGGACGCGCTAGCGTAAGTGGTGATAACACGTCGTAATCACCACAATACTAATGATAATGATATGACTATGACTACTTATAACAAATAAAAAAACTTAGAGGATCCTACAGCTATATATATAATTAATATGTTATGACACCTGAAGTGTTCATTAATCGGTCTCGAAATATTTTTTTGTATTATTAATGTGGATCCTGTAGTCCTTCCTCCCTTTCTTTATTGTTATATTTTCATTGTCGTGAATCATTATCACCTCGTATGGCCCTGACCAATTAAAACATAATGCGTTTTTCTTGTTCTGTTCTTTTAGGAACACTTTATCTCCTACGTGTAATTCTAATATGTTTGCGTTTTGGTCATAATATTGCTTATTGGAATTTTTCTTTTTTATTAGATTTTCCCTTGCTATCTTACGTGTTTCCTGCATTATTCTTTTTAAATCTAACGCGTAATTATCATAATTATATTGTGGTTCAGTCGTTTGAAAAAAACGTGTCGGAATTATTGGTTTTTTTCCGAAAACTAACTCGTATGGAGTATAATTTGTTGAAGTATGCACCGTGGTATTATAGCAAAACATAGCATAACTAATTAACGCTTCCCAATTATTATCTTTGTCTACGAAATTGCATAAGTACGTTTTCAAAGTTAAATGTGATCGTTCCAAATAACCATTTGATTGGGGATGCCACGGAGTTGTTTTAGTTTTTTCGATTTTCAATAATTTACAAACGTCTTTAAACAAATTTGATAAGAAAAATAAATAAATAAGTAAATAAATAAATAAATCAGAAAAACGGCTACAAAGGTCTATTATACTATCACGTTCCTCGTTGTTAAGGTGTTCCGTTTTAATAGTTTCCTTAATTTTTCTAATTTCATTATCCGCGTATTTTTCTTCGTTAGTAATAAAAACACAATCATTTAAAGGTTCCCACTTTAGATTACTCGTGGTTAATTGATCGATAATGAATGGTTGCTCCGATATATTTACTATATTACTTATAATTTTATCGCCTTTTACTGGACTGATACTATTAGCTATAATTACGTCCTCGTTAATCTCGTATTTTTTTATCGTAATAAATTCGTGTTTAATTTGTTCGTCCGCTCTAATTTGTAAAACGCAGTTACTTCGCGGTGGAATAATTAACGCGTTATTATCGATTTCTTTTTTTTCTGGTAATATTAATATTTCCTTATCCCAATCTAATACGACTTTGTTTAATTTCAAAAATGTGATGCCTATTATACCTGCTTCAGGTATTGGAAAATCATCGTATACAATATCGAATTTAACTGTAAAAAGTTGTTTGTTAATGTAAATTGGAATTACCACAGATCCTACTGTTTCTACTGGACTTGCATAATGCCCTTAATCTTTTTTTTATCTTTTTCGTTCACGATTATGTGACCTTTTAAACTTGAAATTTTTATAATGTTCATTTCCGAACCACTATCAATTAAAAATTTAATTTCGTTTTTAACAAATTTATCCGAAAAACACGTAATATGTTCCTGGGTTATTGGTGTTATAATACGAACGTTACTTCCCGATTGTATTTCACTGATAGACCTATCGTGATTTCCCTGACTATTTCTTTCTACGGTTTCATCTTGTTCGTTACGTTTTAATTTACGACACTCACTTATATCGTGATTCTTTTTTCTACAATATTTACAGAATTTACTAGAATATTCGCGTTTAAATTCGGTCTTTGGACTTTGTCCATTATTCGGATTTTTGAAAGTAGCTAGCTTATGCTCGCTTGTTCTACATTCATTAGCATAATGACCAAATTTCTCACAACGATGGCATTTAATCGCGCTTTTATCTCTAGTGTTTTTTTTATCAACTTTATTTTTATAATTCGGTGTTTTGTTATACCCGTTTATGCTATTATAAAATTCTGTTGTTGTTTCCTCTTCCATTGCAATTAAAACGGCTTCTTCGAAACCTTGTATGTTACGCGCTTTTAATAATAAACCAATAGTTTGTGGGATACCCGCTATGAATACGCTTAGTGCGTGAGCTCGCACTGTTTGCGCTATTATTTCTGATTCTACTGCGTCCCTACCTACCGTTAACGCGTTCATTAATGCATGGGCTGTTTCTTCAATTCTAATAGAAAAATCTTTAACTGATTCTTTTGCGTTCTGACGCATTTGACTTAACTGTACTTGTAAGTAAGACACTGAATGTGTCGATCCAAAAACGGTTTTAAATAATTTTTTTAATTCATCCCAGGTAGTAATTTTTTTTATACCTCACGGCCGATAATGCTTTACCCGTTAATTGTGCTAGTATCGCTTCTAATATATTAGGTTTAATAGTATCGGAAATATTATTAAAAATGAACTCGCATTTAGCCAAGAAGAAACTAAATCGGACTCTGTTCCTCCCGAAAAATCAGGAACCAATGCGGTTGCCCCTTGTAAATTAATTTTTCTGGGTTAACCATTTTTATTTTAAATGTTTCCGGATTATATGATACTACTTGCCAATTTTTGGGATCTCTGTCAGACATACAATATACAATATATTATTCAAATGACTTACAGAGCTTGCATCTTTATCCGTGGGTCGTTTGAAAAGTTGACTTCGTCCTTCTGGAATTTGATTTCTGTCCTCCCTGGACTAGACCGTTTGAATTCTCTCTGTTCTCCTTCCTGTCGTGAACGTGGTTTCGTCGGTGGGTCTCAAAGTACTTATTTTTTGATTTGACTCAAAAAAATTTCGTTTGATGAAGTATGACCCCACACCTGACACCAAATTTTATGTAGTAACCAGTGATAGTTACTGCACGCTTCTTTTACGACGAATGCACGTTCCGTCGTAGGTTGGAGAGTTGAGGTATATAAGTTAACAATAAATTAATAAGACAATTGATACGTTTATTAACTTGTTAAAACAATAATGAAAAGGCTTTCGTTAGCGTAAGCACAAGTACTTAGCTACCGGAGAGCAAGTGACAACACTGACTTAGTACAGAAATATTTTCAAGGATGCGATATTAATTACAATTATAACACAGAGCAGAGATTTAATACATCAAACTGTGGACACTTGTGTATACAATTTTTATCATGTACACGATAACGTTAAACGGGAACTCGAGTGAACTGTCATGTGATATTTTTCCGCCCATAGAGGTAGAAAATACAGCACAAATATCTTTTGAGCTTGCTAACAAATAATTCAATTCCAAACATAGAACCTGGTTGTAATACCATAGGTTTTCGGAATATGATTGGACAAGTTGAAAACGTAATTATACCTACTGGAACGTATGAGTTGGAAGATTTAGAGTTTGTTATAAACAAGTTGAAGCCCGACTATATTACTTTTTTCGAATTAAAATCAGATGGTAACACGTTAAAGTGTATGATATCCTGTAGCCATGAGATTGACTTTTCAATCGAAAACAGTATAGCAACATTATTAGGATTTAGAAATGTTGTATATACTACGGGTACTACACACGAATCTGAAAATACAGTCAACATAATGAAAATAAACTGTATAAAAATAGAGTGCAACTTAATAACCGACTCATTTTGTGACGGATCGCCGAGCCAGATTATACATGAATTTTATCCGACTGTTGCTGTGGGCTATAAAATTGTTGAAGTGCCTAGACATTTAGTTTTTTATGGTCTTAATACTACTTCTATAAGTAAAGTTGAAATCATACTAAAAGATCATAAAGATCGATTGATAAATTTACGTGGTGAACCAATTACGATTCGATTACAAATAACACACGGATAAGATGGCGCTCAAGTTTAATATAAATACTACTGCAATAAAAAAACCCGTCATTAAAGTGTCTGCAGTTAAGAAGTCAACACCTATATCTAAACCAAAAAACAACGAGTTCAAGCTCACTAAAAATAACTTAGATTTTCTTCGTTCACTACAATAATGGATGACACATATTTAGATGTAACGGCCGGTTATGTCGACGATTGTAAAATAACGCAAATGCAATATCATTCGTTCACACCGTATTCAAGCACGTCTTTTTCATACAATGATGAAATTAGAATAAATATTCAAAATATGGAATCTTACACTCTACCGTGTGAAAGTTATATTTACATTGAAGGAAAGCTAAGAAAACCTTTAGATTCTGAAGGAGACGTACGTTTTTCGAATAATGGTTTGGCATTTTTATTCTCCGAAATGCGATATGAAATAAATGGAATAGAAATACAAAAATTGAAATCACCCGGAGTGTCGTCTTGCCTGAAAGCATACTGTTCATATACACCAAGTGACTTGAATACGTTAGACAATTGTGCTTGGGACTCAGGCTTGGACGGCGAAGATAATAAAAATTTTATGAGCAACGATGTATTTACCGGTTGTATACCTCTAAAACATTTATTCGGATTTTGCGAAGATTATAAAAAAATATTACTAAATTGCAATCAACAACTGATTTTAAATCGCTCGTCTACCGATTTAGACGCATTACGTATGACGCAAACCGTAACCCCCGAAAACGTTGAAAAAAATAAAAAAATTACGATTGAATTGATTAAAGTGATATGGAAGATGCCTATAATCAGAGTTAATGATAAAGAAAAATTAAAACTGTTGAAAGTGATAGATTCACGTAAAACGTTATCATGTGCGTTCAGAACCTGGGATCTATGTGAATATCCTGTACTACCTAGAAATACTTCACATTCTAAAGTCTAGCAGCTTGCTTGAAAAACCTAGATTTATTTTGTTTGGATTACAAACAGATAGAAAAAAAAATATAGAAAACGACGCTGGGCGCTTTGACCACTGCCAACTAAAAAATCTTAAGGCACACTTAAATTCTGAAGTGTTTCCATATGAAGACTTTCGTGCTGATTTTAAAAATAATACCATCAGCTTACTGTATAAAGCCTATACAGACTTTCAAGAATCGTATTACGAGAGAGATTATTCTGAACCATTGTTATCAAAAAATGTTTTTTTCAAACATATGTTCCAATCGTCGTTGTCGATTTATCGCATCAGAATGATAACGTAAAAGCATCGACCATAGACCTACGAGTAGAATTTGAACGGATACGGTTATTCCTGAGAAAACTGCAGCTTATTGTTTAATTTTCATGATCAGATTATAACTTATAACCCGTTTAGCGGTGATGTTAGAAAACTGTAATTTTTATACATAAATATGTATATTATTTCTACTTGTAATTATTTTTTTATACCTTGTAAATATATTATTTTTACTTTGTAAATATTTTTATTACCTTATTATTAATAAATAAAAAGAAAACTTTTTTTAAAAATAACTGACTTGTTTTTATTTTACACAAATACTATACAAATATTATACAAAAATATTTTTACACAAAAATACATTAAACAGTGTGTCGTCTTTTGGGTAGTAAGTTGGTAATATTGTATTGCGGTCCGTATGGTCCATCGTTTTCGTCTGTACAGCTTGTCTGTGATGGAGGGGAGATATCAGAAAGAATTTCCTAAAACATGAAATATTAAAATATTTGTTTTTTATAAAGTAGGTTTTGTTATATTACCTCATTAAATATAGTGTAAAATGATGGCGGTGAAAAAGGTTTCTCGTATCCCTATGAAATATAATATATTAATATTGGTATGAGAAAAATAAAAAAATATTTTTTTTCTTACCTCATCTTTTTCTAATTCGTCCAACCATCTTTGTGCGATATGTTCAGCTGCATGTAATTGAAGCTGACTTGTGAAATTGTAGTCATTTACATGTGTTGCAATGCAAATGTTGTTCATGCTTTTCACGCGAATTGTCACATCTTCAAGCGTTCTAGTTTCAACCTTGGTATTTGTTTTTAAGTATGATGCGATTTGATTAATTTGCTGTATTACGAGCGGTTTAACGATTTTGGTTTTTCTCTCGATGATCTCGAAAATTGACCACTCTAAATCTTGTAACTTTAATAAGTCGTTACGATTTAACAGTATGCGACATCCGTCTTGAATTTTAGACTCTATAATGAGCATATTCTCTCCTGGTACACCATACTAGATATTGTAATTGAATCGGAATCCAAAAATAAATTACGCTTATACTTTTGTGGTTGTTCAAGTATAAATGATAAAATGTTTCCCATAAGTCGGAAAATACGTTTGAGAAAATCGGCGGAAATATTTACAAAACGTGATGGTGTTATAATGTGAATCACGGTGTTGAATTCATCTGTCGGATCGAGTCCGTAGTTTAAAAACTTTTGAGATGAAAAATCAAGGAAAAAATTACTGCAATCGATTAGGTTAGCCGGTGGTGACGGAGGCACATATGTAAAAACATTCTTCTTGTAAACAGCACGCATGTTTTCAATCGAACCAGCCATATTCAAAAATTTTATCACAAAACAACGCAATTAATCGAACGAAGAGTGGAGATAGACTGATTTCATTTCAGATTTTGAAACCCTCACATGTATATTTTATGGTAGGGATTTCTTCTACAGGTTTAAAGTATGCATGTCAGAACATGTTAGATTATTGAATAATACTATTGTTTGTAATGCAGACAAGACTCTACATGCTTGTTATACTATAATTTTTCAAATGGTAATATGCCGGTAATATGTGATAACAACAGGGATAGATAGCGTTATCTGTTGAATATATGATAAAATAGTTCTGTGTATGATATGTGTACGGTAATATAGTACGTGTACAATAATATGATAACCATGGCGGCGGTGGCGGTGGCGGGGGCGGCGGTGGTGGAGGTGGCGACGTGGACGGCGGCGGCGTGGTGGGGACGGTGACGGCTCAGCTACGGCGGCGGCTCAGAAGCTCAGGTTCCAGAAGCCCCATTTTACACCTACTTATATATATATATATACACTATATAAAATAGAACCCCCTTTTTTGTATGTACGCGCATAACTCAAAAAGTACCCAACGGATTTTAGTACAGTTTTCACTAATCAATAGGTCTAGATTCAGGGAAGGTTTTAATATACAATTTATTTGTATAACTTGAATACTTGATTAATAAAATTAAAAAAATATTGTGCCATACCTTCGTACATACTCAAATGGCATAAAATTATCGCCCCGTGAACTTAAAGTGAACTAAGTTAATTTTATATACTCATAATTAACTCATTTATGTTTTTATGTTACTTATATAGTTAATAGATATTAACTCCCCATAACTACTCAATACCTACTTAGCATTTATAGCTATGTGATTTTTAAATTTTATTTACTCAAATTAACTCATTTATGTTTTTATGATATATGTCTACTTTAGATTTCCTAATAATGAAAGGATAAGAGAAAAGTGGCTTGATTTTGTTCGTGAAAATAATTTACTCACCAATAAAATCACAAAATATAGTGTTGTTTGTTCGTCCCATTTGACACAAAGAATTTTATTAACTATAAAAGGACAAGGTTGCTTGAAAAAGAAGCTGTTCCGTGTATCAAAATATCAAGAGCAACATATGTAAGTTATTTGTTTTTGCTTTTAAACAATGAGGTACATTAAATTAAATTAAATGTTTTAGGCTAAAGTGAAGTGTCCAGAGTTTGCTACCATACCATCAACCAATGAAGTTAAAACTTGTACTCCAAGCTCAAATATTTTTAAGCTGAGTGTGCAACCCAATAAGACATTAGTGAAAGTAATTTATAATACATAATTATTAATTAATAATTAATATTATAGTTATAATACAGTATTATGCTCATATAGGCCAGCAATAATATTCAGGTTGATGGAATAATACCATTTGATGAATGCAGTTACAATGATTCAACGACAGTCAGTATTATTCAACAATCAGTAAAAGTAAGTATTGTATTTCATTTAAAATCTAACTAAATTAATAATTATAGTACATTATTAATTATTATTATGATTTATTTAGAAACATGTAAAATCATCCTACATAGAGACCAGTAAACCTAATAAAACTGATACGCCAAATCGTACATTTTTAAAACACGGGATTTCTGCCTTATCGAGTGAGTTATTAATTAAAACAAAAAGATTAAAACTTTTGAATCAAACTGTTAGACGACAGCATAAAAAAATAGCATCGATGAATAAAATACTTCTTCAACTTAAAAATAAAAATTTATTAAATGTTGATGAAATTGATATACTAACAGAACATTTCGGTAAGCATAAAAATCTGATTACCAACTGGGCTAAAAAAAATTTGGGTAAACAAGTACCTAAAAAGTATACCCCGGATAACACATTAATTATCGTTGTCGACGCGTATGGTGTGGGGAACTGCTGTGTGTATGTATGGACTTAGGACCGTATTTCATTTTTTTTTTTTTTTTGAGTTATCTCTAAAACGTCTACAGTGGAAGTGGAGCACGTTCTCAACGTATTAGTGTTATATTGAACAGGCGCACCAAGCGAAATAATTTTACGTACGATTAAAACGACGTTTTCGGTCGATATATTAATTTTATTTTTGAAGTGGACTGTCACGGTTGGTTTTTGAAGTTGTAGTTACCGTACGTTTGAATTTTATGCCTGTTCGCGCAACCAAAATAGACCAAAATACTCACACTGGCTGTTTTCCAGGTATCTCCACGCCGCGCATGTGACATTATGCGTAATCGAATGCTATTGACTCTTTTCGTGCGCACGGTTGATAATCACTACACAGTACACGATAATAATAATTGGTTCTTTGAGCGCACAGTCGAAACCAGTGTTGCCATATTGGCCATTTTATGGCAATATATAGCCATTTCGATGTTCAGAATGCCATAGAAATTGGGATCTAGCCTTTGGCCTTTTTACTAGCTTTTTAGATTTTTCATATACAATTTAAAGCCATTTTAGTACTTCTGTAAAAAACATGTTTTTTTTATCATAATTCATCAAAAAAAAAAAATCTATAAATAATTCTGTTAAAAATAAATTGTATTAATACAATGTAAAAATAGGTAACGATTTTTAGGTATACAAATGTAATAATAGTAGCAATAATGTTCTATAATAGTACCTACATACTCTAATATATATTCATAGACCAATCAACATCGTATTGTATTGCACTGAACATTATTGCTGTATAATAATACCAAAATATTGTATTCTTGTTGACAATAATTATTATAAATACATTATTCAGATAGTTGTAAACAGTAATTTTATAGTCAATACTCTATGTCTTTATAGTTTAGTACTAACAACTTTTAAAACTTTCCTATTGGTGTGTACATAGTGATTTATTTTTTGAAATTTTGAATTTGTTTTCGGATCTACTAATTACCGACTTACCATCTTTATATATTTTTGGTATAATATTATATTTGGAATAATGGCACCACAGTATGCACAAAAATTCCGCGAAGAATGGCTGAAGGATAACAATTTTAAAGAATGGATAGTAGTACTGGAGAATGACAATAATAAGGTAAGGTGTAGATTTTGTAAGTGTGATATTAGAACAAAGAGGTATGATTTAAATCAGCATCTAAAAACTAAAAAGCATTTGGAAACTACCAAAAACTTTTCTACATCGAGGGCTTTAACAACATTCATAAAACCAATTACTACCAAAACGGCTCAGGCAGAAGGTGCAATATGCTTATTTGTAGCAGCACACAGCTCAGTATTATCATGTGATCATTTAGGAGAATTGTGTAAAAAATGTTTTAAATCATCTGAGGCTGCTGATTCGATGAAATTACACAGAACTAAATGCACTGGTATAATTTGCAATGTATTAGCTCCCCATTTTCAAAAAGAATTAAAAAATAAAATTAATGATGGACCATTTAGTATTTTAATCGACGAGTCAACCGATATAAGTGTGCTTAGGTTCTTGGGAATAACAATTATGTACTTTGATATAGATATAAAACAGGTGACTTCAACATATTAATCATTAGTAGAAATGGAGTCTTGCGATGCAGAAGCATTAACTAATGCTATAAAAACAACTCTACATAGTAAAGGTCTGGATATAAAAAATTTATTTGGGATTGGTACGGACAATGCTTCAGCCATGGTAGGCATTAATAATAGTGTTTATGTAAAATTAAAAGAAGAAATACCATCATTAATACATATCCCATGTATATTCGCCATTCGCTGCAATTAGCAGTGTCAACTGCAGCAGCTGAAACGTTACCAAGAAACATAGATTATTTAATTAGAGAGATCTACAATTGGTTTTCGTATTCTACTTTAAGACAAGCTCAGTACAAAAATTTGTACAAAGCAATTAATGATGGACATGATCCACTAAAGATAGTTAAAGCATGTGCTACTAGATGGCTATCAATAGAAACGGCAGTAAGTCGTATTAAAATGCAATGGGTTGAGCTGAAAACTTTATTTGGTATAGCCAAGCAAAGTGAGAAATGTTGTATGGCTGATAAGCTTCATGCAATGTACTGTGATAATAACAACTTTGCATATTTAAAATTTTTGTATCCTATTCTGGAAGAAATTCAGAAAGACAATACATTTTTCGAGTCAAATACAGCGGATCCAAGTAAATTACTCACAGATTTAACTAGTATGGTGCGGTCAATAGCAAAACGATTTATTAACCCACAATGTCGTCTCAATCCATTGACAGCAAATGTAGATAGTTATACCATGAACAATGTTTATTTTGGTTATGAGTTTGAGCAGATATTACTATCAAGTAAATCCTCTGAAGATAGTAAACAGCAACTAAAACAAAGGTGCCTTAAGTTTTTACAAGTCCTATTAAAGCAGTTGCAACAACGGGTAACAAAGAACATCGATGTGTTAGAAAAAGTGAATTTGATTTCGATTAAAAATGCATTACAGTGTATAAAAGATCCACTTACTCCTTTAGCAGAATTATTTAACTTTGATGGAAGTACAATTGATAAAATTAATGTACAGTGGGCTAACATTGCTAGTTTAAAATGGATCGAGAAGTCTAATACTATTAATTTTTGGGGTGAAGTTTTCAATCACACTGATACAAGTGGTTTGAATCCATTTGCTGAACTTTCTTCTCTTGCAATAAGACTACTTGTACTACCTTGGTCCAATGCAGAAGTTGAACGGTTGTTTAGCCAGATGAACATTGTAAAAACTAAACTCAGAAACAGAATGGGCCCTAAACTGTTAGATAGCATCTTAACAGTAAGGGCAGGTCTTAAAAGAAGTAAATTATGTTGTTCTGAATACCAGTTGCCTTCAGAAGTGTTAAAACAAATCGGAACATCATTTTATTATGATCAAAATGTGAAAGATACTAGTTCAACATTGAATGAAGAAACCATAGAAACTACAGAATCAAATGATGAAGATATAAGTATCGATGATGTTGGTTTATTAAACACACAATTTGATTTTTAATTTTAATTATTATTTTGCTTTATACAATTATACACTTAATGAATAATGTTGATGCTATTTGTTTATTTATTTATGTACAATGTATAAATTAACTGTGAGCTGTTAAGACTTAAAAGTTTGTTATTTTTTAATTTGTAATTTAAATATTTAATAAAAAGGATTGAAATATAAACAGTAAATACTGTGTTTTAAGCTTAGATCATTACAATTGTGGTGATAGTGGTTGGATTAACGCACTATCAGCCAGCAACTTACGCGCCTGTTGGCCGTGCGTAGGTCGAAACACCGTCGTCGAACATAAGGACGGGAGCGTGAAATAAAATTACTCGGGAGAATTTCGAGTATTCGAAATAATATTTATTAACAGTTTGCAAATAATTAGAATACACAATATTAATATAAAGCACAAGATACAAGAAACGCGTACGTGCAAAGTACAAAAAAGCTAACGTGGATCGTCGGCGTGCGTGGTTATACCGGAGAGTCGGTCGATAACCCGCAAAAAGGTGCAGCTCGGAGCTTGGCGAACTTGACGGTTCGGACGTCGAAAAAAGAGTGCCAAAACGGGAACCGCGAATTCAGCGTAACGGTCGTAACGAACCGAGAAAAGCGGATCGGTCGCTCGCGCGGGCTGGCGGGGGGTAGCGCGAGATCGAGACTTCGTTACAATACACATATATAGATATAACACACAATAATACAAGAATACAATAATACAATAATTGTACGCTAACGCGGCGACAACAAATACCGCGACACTGCGTCCACGGTGGGGCTAGTACAGTTCGGCCCCGAGATAACAGGCAGAATAATTTTCATGGAATTATCATGGAATAAACGAATAAATCAGGGCCGAACTCAAAAGCAGGTGTACCAACATTAAAACACAAAATATCCCAATGCATTTCCCAAATTTATGTATTTTCAACTTTAAAAATTATTGTAAAATTATTGTACAATTATTGTATAATTCAAATTTATGTATTTTTAAATTCAAATATTATTGTGTTTAGCTTACGAACTGTTTTCCGGGAAAACCGTCATAGATAGGACAAAAATCATAAGAGATTAAATTGATCTCCATAGGGTACTTCGTAAGTTCTATAATTTAGATTTTTCGAAAACGAGTTATTTAGGTTTTTTGAAAACATCGTACACGTCAAATGGCTTTTAAAAAATAAAAGTTTTAAATAATGACTTTTTGGAAAAATGAAAAACTTATCCTAGTGTAGAATCCCTCGGAGAAAAAATCGACCTCTATGCAAAATGTTCGTTCGGCCATCGGTTTACCGGGAAAATTGACAATTTCGTAATTCGGAAAATCGCGTTTTCCAGCTGTTTCCGGGAAAACCGTCATAGATAGGACGAAAATCATAAGAGGTAAAATTGATCCCCGTAGGGTACTTTGTAAGTTGTAAGTTTAATTTAGATTTACGAAAACGTGTTGTTTAAGTGGCATATAAACAAAAAGTTCAAAATAATTATTACTTAAAACATTAAACAGACTTATACCATAAGGAAACGTATATGGTTATACGAAAAATAACTTTATGTGTTATTCAACTTTTTGCTTCTCAGATTACGGGTGAAATAATGGTCGTAGGTACTTCGACCATAGACCCTTTTTGAATTGTCGTACGCTAAAATACCAGAATCTCGAGTTTCATAGTGATCGATCGAAAATTCAAAATCCAAAAAACACGTTACTACGTAATTTTCTAAGTACAAAAAACATACGAAAAATCATAACTCCCGAACCACAAGTCGCATAACGTCGATCTCGGAACCCATCGATTCGGCGCAAAGTCCTCTATAATATTCAATTACAAAAACGGTTTGTTGCGCCCAAATCTTAGTGCCCATTCCAAAAAAAAACCGAAAAAAATGTAAATTTTGAACTTTTGAAGCCCCAAATTACAGGGAAAAACGGCTTCTACGGTCTCGACACAAGACGCCAAATTTGATCACCGACCTTCAAACTACCCAGTTCCCGAGTTTCAGAAACATTGTACAAAAATTAAACATTTTCAAAATACACCTAGGGGGGGTGTTCAAAGACCCTCGACTTCGGAAATGCGTCTTAGAAGAGCCTAAACCAAAACGTTTGGTGAAGCAATGGTCCCCCTAAGTTGAAACCTGTCCGAAAAATACTAGATTGTCTAGATTAGGTACCTACCTATTTGTGTATTTATATTATATTAAAATACAGTATTTGTAATTAAGGTGATTTGTTTTGAATGAAGGAAAACGATTTTTGTTATCCGACAACTTAGATTTACTTTTAAACTTCAAACGATAAGTAAATAAGAATGTTCGCTGTGGATGAAGGACTTAGTATTTTAACAGAAGCAAGCTGCAAATGGTATTGTGACTAAAATTTGAACCTCTGTACTTGACTATTTTATAGTTTTATGCAGTTATATGTTTATTTTTTTATGCATACATAATAACTTAATTTATGACAAGTCTCAAAACTTTAACGCTGAACAATAGGTATAGTAATTACAAAATAACAAGGGTAAATATTATGTTTTCTATTCAGAATTATTGTGGTCGTCCATTTGCGGACGAGATTAATCACACATAAGAGAACGAGAAATTGTGAACCCAAAACTTAATCGATAGAGAAATTTATGAGGATTCCATTTAAATGGTCAGTGTAACAAATCTTCCAGTAGTTAAATAGATAGCTTTCAAAAAGCATAAAAAAACCAAAAAACAATACAAAAATTTGCTTTATCAATTATTATAGATTATAGATTAGTATAACCATGGTTGTATATAGTTTTAGAAGGTTACCATTTCAAATCTTAACCAATATTTGAGGTTATTAATTTATTTTTTGTTTTTAATTTCATGATAAAGAAAAAATGATTATTATCAATTTTGATTTTTTGATTTAATTTTAAGTATTTAAAGTATTTTACATTTTTTGTTTTGTTAATTGAATAATAATTTCACTACAGTGTACAGTATACAAATTTCAAATCTAAACAGTTCTCCTTAGATGGGGTTTTTGTAAGTCGTTCATAGTTATTAGTCATCATATTTTGTGTATTCTGTAGATTTTATTTAATATAACATTGTTATTATTTCTAGGTGCAATGTATAGACAAAGAATTAAAATCATCGCAAAAAACAAGTTAATATCATGCTATCTACAACAATTACATGCCTACTCAATTCATGTAAGTTTGGTATAGTGTTACAATTTCTTTAATAGGTGTATTATTTATTTAAAGTTTATTTTTATTTCACATCTAAAGCAACTTAAAAGAAATATGGAAAAGATAATTATTTATCTTACAAAGTTACAATCGGGTATGGATTGATTACTTGAGAATTTGTAATTATTGACTGTTCAATTTTATAGTTATGTTAAATGTTGATAGAATTAATAATTCATAATATTAAATAGTTTATATATTTATAATATAATTATTGATTTTACTTTTCTCTATAACACATAGACAATTATAAATAGTATAAGTATACTCTATAAGCACACCACTATAATACAATAATAAAATTTGAATAATATTGATTATAGTAACTATTTTACATTGATACAATTTTCAGAATAATTTTATTAATATTATTTTTTTCAGCTTTAGTCAGCAAGATACAATAATTGACAAAGGCATTTGTCCAGGACAATAAGGAGATTATTCTGTTTTGAAAAAAGCTTTTTACTAACAAATGTTAAGTTGTAAACTTACACAAGTCCCATCTCTATTATTCAACAATGTATTCTTCAGTTCATAATTTTTTTTATATCATATGGTTATATTTTTTATTTTTTAATGTATATTTTATTTTATTTTTTTGTTTGTGTATAATGGCAAATATAAGCCATAAATAATATATATATTTTATTTCATCATTATAATTTTAAAAGATTTATAAAATCACAATTTTATTATTTATACATTTTTTATGTGTGTATCTTATGTATCTATTTACCTTAAACCTAAAATACATAATATAGGTTTAAGCAAGTAAATACAATTTTTAAGTTTTATATATTGTTTATATGCTAATGTATATGACATGATCGTGTATTTCTATAACAGTGCCTTGATGTTATTGGTTTACAAAGGAGCACACATGCACTTATAATCTTTTGTCAATACATAAATTAGCAATAACCAAAATTATGAGCGCTGTGTAACACGGATTCACCAGTGGAATTACAGATATAATTTTTTTTGAATATTCAAGTTTAAATTGTTTTAAAGTGTGGAAAGATAACTTCAATATTTTAGGTTATGTATAAAATGTGTGTTACCAATATGAGTTTCATTGAATACTATTTTTTGATATTTTTGATAATTCATGTGTGAGGTCAAAATAAGCAATAAGTTACGAAATATAGTATCATACAATTTTATAATTTATGACAATGCTTTACACTAGATGGTGCTGGATCAAATTGTTGCTTAAAATTAGTTGAAATTTAAATTTATTTGTAAATGATTCTATACCTTTGGGAAATATTTAATGCAATTTGCAAAATTCTTTCATATAGAAATTATTCATTATATTATCATTCAATATAAAAAATCATAAGTCATAATCATTTACAGAATCGTGACATAAACATTGATACAGCTGCAGATGTGCAAGAGAGCCAAATTAAGATAAAAGTTAGGGAATTCTATTGAATCGATATCATTGGTAAGTATCATAAATTACTTTACCAATTAATTTGTTTTGTTACATTCAATTTTTGTAATGGCCCACGCTGCATTATGCCAGCAGGGCCTCAAATCTATCAAAAGTCTACTAAAAACTAGCTCAATGAAATTGTAAATTTTCATATATCTACTAATTATTAACTATCTATTACCTTCTATGAGTTTGGGAAACCGGAGGACCGAACGAATATTTGCATAGAGGTCGATTTGTTCTCCGAGAGATTCTACACTAGGATCAGTTTTTCATTTTTCCAAAAAGGTCAGATAGCCTGATTAAATTAATTAAGTCTGTTAGCTGTTATGTTCATTAATATTTTTGAAATAGAACCAAGACACAGATTACAAATTTTAAAAAAACTTGTTGTTTATTTATAATTTTTTATAAATATCTGAAGTTCAAATATGACAATATTTATCAAAACCACGATGTAGTTATCAAAACCTTAAAAATGTTCAAATTGATTATAGTAAAAAATATATATAAATAGTTTAATTTTTATATCTTAAGATTGAAAAATTGAAACAAGAATTCTCATCAATACATTGATTATTTTAGTCAGCTATCCATATGGGCCACAGCATGTTTTGTAAGCTTTTCATTGATGTGTTTAAAAGTTTAATGATTCGTATTTATAAACCATACCTTATACCATATTATGTGTCAGTTCACCTGTAAATTGTTAGGGGTTATAAAGCCCTTCAGAAGCAAAAAGTATGTGATTCACATTCATACTGTTATCTAAAAATACTTAAAATATACTACTAATATAATAAAAATAATATAATAATATAATACTTAAAACACAGTTTTTTTTATGGCCATTCACTTTTAATATTAATAAAAATAACATTATTTTTTAATTTCCAAATCATATTTTAAAAACAATGTAATAGGTATGATACCTTCTTAATTATACAATTTTTCTCTTAATAACTATTATATTTTTGAAAAAATGTTTAACGTTTTACTAAATAAAATAATTCAACAGAAATATAGTTCTTGAATAGTTAGATGATGTTTACAGCAACTAACAGCTTTTTTGTTTTGTACTAATATACATTGTTTCATCCTCATTGTAACATAATATTTTAAGAATTTGGAAGTTTCTCGTCTTAGGCGCCTTTATTGTTAAATAAACCAGCAGTAGTCTGTAAACTTGCAAGAAGGATGTAGGTTGATAATTTGGACCAATAGGTTGGCATAGTGTACCGTAAGATTGCTACAATTGAAGTATAAACATTAATAATATGAATTTATATTAACTATTCAAAATTTATTTTACCTCCAAAGAATTTTGGTTCATCTTGTTTTGTTGACATATTTAAAACCACACGTTTGTAATAAATAATTTGTTGAATCCATAGGCGACACAAAACCCATATAACATTGATTTCCCAATCATTGAGCCAAAAAATGGTTTTCTCTAAAACATAATTAACAAGATACCTATAGTGAGATATAACAATGTGATGTTAGGAAGCAACAAGTAAAATTATTGTTTATTAATATAGTTGAACAAACTTATCTTTATTACTGCTTCAGATGCCCTCGCTGGATATATGCGGTATTTGCGATTTATAACATCAGATAGTGAAATAAAAATATTTGAGAATTTTTCAGTTTCTTCACTGTTTGAACTCTTCAACGCATTGATGTTTTCTATAAAAAGTAATACATTTATTTTAAAATAACATTATGTGTAGTAAGTAGATCTTAAGGTTATTATATAAAATATTATTATTTCTTAACTTCTTCAACAGTTTCATGGGGAAAATGGTAAGCTCTGCGTATCCCAGCAATAAAATGTTAACACGCACCATATCAAACACCAACCGACCTGTATGTTTTATGTGTAATAGTGTTATAGTTCAACTAGCAGTGGTTAGGTTCGCCGCGCAAATACTAGTGAGCTATGTGGTGTAATGATGTGTAAGGTGTGTATATGAGTATATGTGTTTGTGTGTATAGATCGGTCAATGAGAAATAGGCTGTTTAGTTGATCCAGACCCAACAATAACACACCTCCTACAGTGATAAGTACAATTAATGACATAGCTTATTTATTTTTTGTAAGTGGACAAGTAGAAAATTTACAACATACTCAGGGATAGGCTCCAATTTGTTGTTGAACATAGCCATCATTTCGGTGACCAGTCCTCCTCAAAAACATCAATAGATCACCGTCTCTGTTTAGTTGCTGTACAGATTCTGCAATAATCCTTGTTGAATTTTCTCTTTCAGATCTGGAAGTACCATCTCTGATCTAAAAAAAATAAATACATACAGTTGACATTATTCAACCGCAATCAAAACAGTAATTATGTTGATTCAAATATTGATAATAATTAAACAATTACCATGAGATTATTGATGCTTTGTTGAAATTCTACAAAGAACTGATTTTCCACAATAGTCAGTCTTTCTGTTTAAAATATAAATAAACATAAATATTATTATTAAAAATATAATATCATTGACAATAGATAATTTAAAACAATTTGCCATGCTAGAGATACTTTTAAAAGCGACACTTATTTATCAACAAGCATGGTAACATGCACACCATTAACAAAGCACAAATATTCACAACACAACTACTATTTACATATTAACCTAATCTCTATAATGGTGTTAAATAAATTTTACACCAGGTTAAGCTTATGAAAGCAATAATAAAAAGATAGAGCAAATAGAAAAAAATATTTATTAAATTAAATACAAATATTGATGACACTTACTAATTTTGTTTTAAGAATTGATGTTACACTGTCGATTATTTTAAACATGTACCTAACAATAACACAAACATAAAACACATAATACATACATATAACACAAACATTTATGGGATAATGCAACATAGAGAACATAGTATGGTCAGTACAACTAAGACAACTCACGAAGAAAGTCCCAAATATTAGGGTGGCGTCCAATTTGAGTGAGCAACGTTGCATGGAAGGATTCTAAGTAATTGTTGGTCCGGTGATCTTGACCAAAAACACTTAAAAATCGTGGACCAATTTGCAAAAACCAATAATGGTAAATGTAGTCCATCAGGAAACGATTCATAACCTCATTAATTTCGGGAAATTGTAAGGTATAATTAACAATCGTATTTAATCCATCTTCCATACAAAAATTAGGGCACCCCGGATGACCCCTTTCAGCCGGTAGATGAGGCAATGCTAGTACCTGAAATATAAAATATAATTGAAATACAATAATATTAACTTGTAAAAGAGAAAATCAAATTTACCATTCTAAAAATACGAGCTGCTACATCATGCCTCTTTACCAAGTTCAAGACACCATTCACTTTTCGGTGCAAAATTGTAGCGGTACCTCGGTGTCAGTCGCGAAGCCGACGCGCACAGTGGTGAAAAACAAAAAAAATAAACACGTGGGGAAGTGAAAGAACAAAGTAATACGCTAAAAAAACAACTACGTGTATTAAGTATCACCGTATTGAAAAATATACAAATGTCGGTGACAAAAAGAAAATAAGCAAAAAGCAAAAGAATTTTTGTACGGTGATTGTGTGACTAGTAAATCGGTCGCGGTGTTCGTACGGTCGAAAAACTAGTGCCGAGAGAGTCCGCGGTACCGGCGGTTGACAATTCCAGACGCGCTTACGGTGTCGGCCGTCGTCGATTGGCGGTGACAGACAGGTGAGCGGGTATCCGTGCAAAGGTCGCTTGTATTCAAGTACGCGGGACCGCGTCAAATCTAACAACCGATAACATTAAAAATAAATATCATTAAATTATCTGGTAGGTGATCAACAAAATGTAGTTATATTACCTGGTAAATGGAACCAACAGCATAGTAAGTTACTGTTAGGGAAGATTTGCTGGACAGCGCATCATAAGCACGCTCATAATCAGTAACAAACGGATTCCATCATAATTCAAAGGTAGAATATTGCGTATCACAGCGAATAACGCACAATACGTTTCCTCTGTCTCACTCCCCAAAAGGACAAAGACCATTGGAAACGCCTAAATTGTAAAAAAAAATACATATTTAGAGCATAGTTATAAGTAATAACAAACAATATAACTATAAACAATTGCTTACAACACTTTTGTAGAGAATCTGAAATGTCAGGAAAGATCGCAAGTCCATTGGCGTCTTATACGTACCATCTATTCCGACAATCTCTACTGTAGCCAACTGTTCACGATACTTTTCAATTGCCGAAGTATTCGCAAAAATAATTCCAACAGTTACTCCATTTACAATCAATTCTTGATTGAAAAAGGCAGTTGAAGGAATTTGGAATGTTGAGGCATAATTTGCATTCCGGGGGTCTCTCAACATTTCTGCAAGATCGTGCATGTCCTGAGGTAATTGTGGGCGTCTCGATAGTCTCATCCTTTTTGTTCTAGCTTGTGTCTGGAGGAATGTATAGCGAATGGCAGCCTGGGGATGCCTACCAAAAGTTAAAAAAAATTTCATATAATTAGCATAATTTATGTATTTGTAATTCAACACAATAATTAAGTTAATTAACTTACCTAATTATTTCGCTATTATAGAGACCTCGAATTGATGGGGTTGTGATTGTCCGATCAATAGCTCTTTCACCTAGAGCGTTCCTCAGGAATGGCACATTTAAATCAATTTCATTCGGCTCATGATTGTGTGGAACTACAATCAAAATTTGGTTGTCCATCTCGTTTCTACTGATAGATGCTGAACCATGACATATAGGACGATTGGGATTTTTTTGACGCTCACAAACCAAAGTTATTCTATTGATGAGTAACTTTTTTTTATAATATTTATACCCAAAATTATCAACATAAAATTTTGAGTTGAGCCGAATGCCAGGGATTGTCCTATATGTTCTTGCTTGTTGTTGTTCTTCTTCTTCTCCTTCTTCTTGTGGCTGATTTTCTTCTTGTTCTTCTGCCTGTGGCTGATCTTGTTCTTCTGCCTGTGGTTGATCTCCTTCTGCCTGTGGTTGATCTCCTTCTGCCTGAGGTTGATCTTCTTGTTGTTGCTGTTGTTGATCTTCTTCTTGTTCTTCTGCTTGTCGTTGATCTTCTCCTTCTGCCTGAGGTTGATCTTCTTCTTGTTCTTCTTGAATCTGAATGGCAGCAGGACGTTGGGCGTAGTTGTGGTCTTGTAGGAAGAGGTTGAGATTTGCTACACAGACTTCTTCGTGATTGGCTGGAATGACATAGTCATGATCTCTCAATGCCATTTTACTATGCTAAACAAAACTTAAAAAAATATTAAACAAACAAAAGAAATATATGTATAAATATAAAGTCGGTTGATTTTAAGAAAAACCTTTTATATATACTTATAGGCAAGTCACAGAGATTGGTCTTGAGAAAAACCGTTTATTTCTTTTACTTACAGTAAAATCGCAGAGATTGGTCTTGAGAAAAACCGTTTATTTCTTTTGCTTACAGTAAAATCACAGAAGTTAGTCTTAAAAAAAACTGTTTTTTTTTCTCGTAGGTAAGTGGCAGGTAAATGGCAGATATATCAGGCTATATAATAAATTAAAAAAATTGTATTAGTATCACAGTCATTCATAGATATGATAAAATATCTAATTAACATAATTATTTGTTTTGTTACATTTACATAATATTAACAACTCTTAAAATAATCCATTAATAATTATTCAC
Source organism: Aphis gossypii (assembly GCF_020184175.1). Classification (NCBI taxonomy): domain Eukaryota; kingdom Metazoa; phylum Arthropoda; class Insecta; order Hemiptera; family Aphididae; genus Aphis; species Aphis gossypii. The sequence continues at coordinate 109,607 of NW_026083042.1, forward strand.
TTTACATAAACTGAAGCTATTTCAGTTAGAACATAGGTACATAATTTAGGTAATAAAAATAGAGATAATTGTTAATCTTATTTTCAGTGTCTTCCACAGTTATAATTCATGAATTATTATAAGAAAAAGTTTTAAGTTATTTGATATGCTTTATAAATATTTGACTTAACAACAGCAATTCTTCCAGCCATAACTGCCATGCAATTTTCAGACATATTCAATTTCCTAAACAGAATATCTAACTGTATAGTTATTAAAATATTCATAAAAATATGTGTAACTGTTAATAAAAAATACAAAGTTATGGTTAAGTTAAGTATTGCAATTTTCAAGATGTCATCAAAATAGCTATCATCAACCAATGACCACCATAACAAGATCCATGGTGTTTACTGCATTCGATATATTTGGAAGATTTTTGTAAGCAGCATTCAGTATTTTCAAATCTGTAATTATAGAAAATTAGAATATTTTAAACATTGTAACAATCAATCTGCAGAATTCTGTTCAAGTAATGATGACCAAAAGCACTGGTATTTAATTTAGATAGTGGCAACAGAAAAACTAAGTGATCAGTGTTAGTTTTAAAATAATACATCATGATCTTTATTAATCAATATAAAATTAACAATAATAATATTAATTTATTTATTTCCAACTATAGTTTAACAATTTATAAGATAAACAAAATTAAATTGCAGTTGTTAGACACTTCTAAGCCATTGGCTGTGTTCATAAAAATATTAAAAGTCTAAACAATATAATACAACAATAATTAATATATATATAATAATGTTGGTTAATACATATTAAAGAATATAAGTAAAAAGATAATGAGCAACAGAGCATGAAAAATAATTTTTGATTTAAAATAATAGAATGACAATATATTAATGTTAATGTAGTTGGATAAACTTATGCTAAGCTAATTATATTAATAATAATAGTTTTTTAAGATGATGAAAATTATAAAAGCTATGAGGGTTAATTTTAAATTTAATAACACCTAATGGAAAATGGAAGTGTGTTATTTGTAACATGTAAAGTATTATATTATTTACATTGTAAAAATAAGGAAATTATTTACTTTATAAGTATAATGATATATATTTTAGGTCGTCACCCCTTGTATATGTTAGCTATCTTATTTTACTGAATTATTGTTATGAACTGTACTAAATAAGGAATTTTTTAATACGTGAATTAATTAATAAATAAATAAATAAATAATATTAAGCTGTTAATGTACAAAATACAAAATAAATAATTATGTTGAAATTGTTTTACAAAAACGTGGTATTTGAGTCTATAGTTACGTAAATGTAGTACTTCCTAGTCGAAAAACTTATTAATTAGGAGTGCACATGCTATTAAGAAATATTTAATATTATCTAATAAACAATAAGAATAAAAAGATATATTACAAACAATAATTCATCTAAGAACATATTATTAAGGTAAAAATTAAAAAATATAAGTTTTACTTACGTTAAGATGAACTAAATACCAACTTTCTAATAAAAGCGACAAACGTAAAATGACCGTTAAAGTTATTATAGACGATTATTTGCTATTTGAAATTTTAACGGACGAATAAATAATGTATCCGGTGCTGGGGACCAGGCTGAGGAATTCTAATACTCAAAAATCGTAGTTGAAGTGTTTACAATGTCGAATGGTTGGTAATAATTTGAATTTTTGTATTTTGAGGTTAGTGTTCGAACTCTGAATAATCGAAAATTCCTTATCACTGGACCGAACTCTTATCACGGGGCCGAACTGTACCCATCCCCGTCCACGGTGTAGTGGTGATAACACCGTATCACCACACAATTTACAATCTTCGTTCGTGATGATAACTGATAAGTGATAATATTTTATCAGAGAAATTAATTTGTCTCATACTAGAAATTCGCTAGAGCAAACCGGTTTAAATTTCCCCTTAAAATGTAAATCGGTTTGGTTTAAAGAAATTCGCTGTGAACTACACGATTTAAAATAAAAATGCACGGTTTATTTTTTCTTAGACCCCACAAATAGGTGGTTTAAAAACAACGATCCCGATTCGTCCCCTCCTAATTTTTAATAATCCCCTAATTATTCTGTTATTGTAGTTATCTGGAATTTATATTTTATTATCAAATAATTTATATATAGAATTGGTTTTGTACTAATTTTATATTTATTGACTACGTTTATTATTATGTCACTAAGGTGCTGTGTTAGTGGTTAGGATAAATACAATAAATCTTATTCAAGTCATCAAGATGTCAAGTATTTGGAAATTTGTTGATGAGGTTGATGAGGATCAGATTATAATGGATAACTACATACAAGGTACTTAAAATATTATAATATAATGTATTTAGCTTAAACTAATAATGAGTAGGTATAGCTATATTCTAACCATATTAAAATATTTACTCCAATTTATATAATATATAATAAACCTAACAATGAACCTTTATTTTTGGTTTTAGTATTGGAAAACCATTATATTTCTGAACTTGATGTTAGTGCTGTTGGTACACAAGATACAGAAACCACGGATTCAAGTAAATATACCTAATTAAATACTGTATTCTCAATTTATATAATATTATATTATAATATAATATAATATATCAAGGCGCGGACTGGTAAAAAAAGGCAAGGAATAATAATTATAAGGATATATAATTTAAAGGGCAAATAACAAAAAATTTTGGGACAAATTTAATATGTAGATTATTTATAAAATATAAAATATTAAAAATACATAAAAACGTAAATACCTACCAAGTTATAACAAACATTCAAACAAAATTGTACAAATTAGATTACTTAATTTTCTACAATTGTATGGTAAAAAATTAAAAATAAATTGATGGTCTGTGATTAAACATTCAAGAATTATATTTAATTACCTTATAAATATCATAAATCCGATTTTAGCAATTGCAATATAGGCAAGTAGTAGATTGTAAATATATGACTAAATTAAAATATAAAGATAATTTATATAATATCTTTAATAATGTCTTTTAAAATAATTGTTGAGCTGTAATAGTTATACTGAAAGCTAATAAAAAAAAAAAAAAAAAAAAAAAAATATAACAATGAACCTTTATTTTTAGTTTTAGTATTGGAAAATGATTATATTTCTGAACTTAATGTTAGTGCTGCTAGTATACAAGATACAGAAACTAAGGATTCAAGTTAATACAATTAAATATTTAATATTATACTTACAATTTATGTTTCAACTTGATATTATATTTGTATTTTATTATAGATTTATGGTCATCTAATGCTACCAAGTTACTAATAACATTAAGAGGAGCTTGTCATGAAAAATTTGAGAAGATCAAAAAAAAGGGGAAAAAAATAGAACAGTGGGGTGTAATTTCAAAAGAAATGAAAGCAAAAAATATTAATGTAAGTCCTAAGCAATGCGATGAAAAATGGCGAAGGTTATTAACTCGTTTTCGACAACTGAGGGATGCATCTAAAAAGTCTGGGAGTGGTGGAATAAATGGCAGTATTATATATTAATAGAAAATGCCATATCATCTACAGCCAGACAGACAATTTCACCACCTAAAAGTAAATATTTTTATTTTACTAAATTATTTTGATAATTTTAATATTATTGTTTATTCATAAATGAAAGTTAAATTTATTATACTTACAATTTAAAAATATATTATACTTATAATTAAAAATATGTATTGTATTAAATTTAGAATTTTCATTAATAATGATAAATCATTATCTATCTATCTTTTATACTGATTACTACTGATACTTACTGATACATTTTAGATATGTTACATGAGTCATCCAAAGTTACAAAAACTTCTATTGAAACGCCAGAGTTAGAATCTTCAATATCACTTTCAAACAACATCCGAGTCATCTTTTACAAGAACACCAAAATCTTTATTTAGCCAAAACAGTCATGAAAAGATACCTGCTTGGTTACTAAGTTTGAAAAGTTGAGAAATGATCAACTAGAAGCAACTAATAATAATGCAAATCAACTAAACATTCGGTTAGCAAAATTCATAATTATATTTATGTTATTTAGTCATTTTGGTTTTAAAAAAAATGCTTTAATTCTAAACTTCCTTTATTTGATCTGCTTCAATATATTCATTTGTTTAATTCACTTAAAATATACTATAATTCATATGATAAATATTACTCTTTTCACTATTAGTCTTGACAAGTTAGAAAAAAGAGATGAAATGATGCTGAAGACTCAAGAAAAATTATTAAAAAAATTGGATGATGCAAATCAAATTGAAATTCAAAAGATGGATCTTTTCAAAAAATGTATGACATGACATCAACACATAATGTAATTATTTTTTCAACTATTTTAATTAAGACCAGTATTACAAAGTTTGTTCATGGTATAGTAAAGAGAGAGCCAGTTTTATTTTTATTTTGTTATTTACATTTTCAAT